>NW_011898371.1:4242-5511 GCF_000151845.1 Pteropus vampyrus | reverse complement strand
GGACCTGGCACTATGCTAGTCACTGAGTGCATCAGAGAAAAAAGAACAGGAAATACCCACATACTTGAGGAAGTTTAATTCGCAAAATGACCTGTGTCTTCTGTACTATTATCTCCATTTTCTAAATGAGAAAACTCAAGCATAGAGAAATTAATCAATGTGTCCAAGTTTGTACATCTAGTGATGGGGCAAACAGAAATCTGAATATAGATTTCTCCAAAATTTTTTCTCTTTTCCACTGTGCTACAAGTTGCTCCTCATTATATACTAACTACCTAAAATTAAAAAAAGATTTATAGATCTGCTTTTTATTCCCCCAGAATAAGTCACAAGTTTAATAAGATACCAATGAAAATAACAGTGGGTTTTTCTGGAGTTGACAAGTTGATTAATAAATTCAAATCGAAAGCAAGCAAGAATAGCCATTAACGCACACGTCTATCAGGACGCTCATTCCATTCTCTTTTAGCTACTCCAGTTTTGTAGTAAGTTCTGAAAGCAGGAACATGCTTCTTTCATGACTATTTTGGCTATTCTATGTGTCTTGAATTTCCCTATGAATTTCAGGATCAGATTCTCAAGTTATGCAAAAAAAAAAAAAAAAGCCAGCTATTATTTTCATAGAGATTGCATTAAATCTGCAGATCATTTTGAAGAGCACTGCCATCTTAACAATATTGTCAACCAATCTATAACCATGAGATGTCTATTTATTTAAGTTTTCTTTAATTAAGCTTATTCCTAATTATTTTATTATTTTTGATGCTGTTATAAATAGAATTATTTTTGTAAATTCATTTTCAAGTTCTTTAATGCAAACATCTAGAAATAAAATTGATTTTTGTACATTAATCATAAGATCCTATAACTATACTAAAATTGTTTATTCATCATGATCAATTTTTGTGGACTCCTTTCCAGTCTGGACAATTAAACAAAAAAGAAAAGTATCCAGTATAATAATTAAATTGAAGCGGAGAGAGGAGACATTCTTATCATTTTTGATATGTTGGCTTGTTCCTAATTGCTGCCTTCAGTCTACTACTAATAGCTATTTTTCTGAAACATCTTTTATAACATTGTATAAAATCTCTATCTATTTTTTAGTTTGTTGAGTGTTTTTATTATGAAAGAGTATTATACATGGAAGCAACTGAAGTGTCCTATGATGGATGATTGGCTAAAGAAGCTGTAGTACATATATACAATGGAATATTACTCAGCTATAAGAAGAGATGAAATACTGTCATTTGCAACAACATAGATGGA
>NW_011898371.1:0-1002 GCF_000151845.1 Pteropus vampyrus | reverse complement strand
TTCTATAATTTCTACCATTAAATGTGATATTATCATTATATATTTATTTAATTCTTTAAACTTGGTCTCCTTTAGTTTTTAAACATATTTATATAGCTTCTTTAAAGTCTTTGTCTGGTTAGTTCAATATTTAGGCCTCTTTATTCCTTTATGGCTTGATTTTGTTCCTGAGCATTGGTTCCACTTTCCTGTTTCTTTGCATGGTTTACAATCTTTTGCCCAACTGGGCACTTTTGTATTGTAGCCACTTTGAATACTGATTGCCTTCTCTGCCTCCCCCCCCATGTTTGTTGATGTTGTTTGTTTGTTTATTTTTGCAGTGAGTGACTTGGCTAGCCTAATTTAGTGATGTGTATTTTCTACAAAGTATGCAATCTGTGACATCACTCTTAAGAAGGCATAACCTGGGGCACACACGCAGTCCTCCTGAGCACCAGGGATGGCTGTGGTTTTACTTTGGTGTCTTTGACTGTCTCATTCCCTGATCTCCCCATTAAGTTTCTGATTGGTCTTTCTCTATGACATGCCACTCTTAATTTCCGTAATTGCTAGCTAATTATTCCTTTGTTTTTAATAATTGTTGAATAAGCTGTTACACTGTCTGATCTAATTAAAGTTGGGCCCGTTGACAGGGGCAGGTGATTGTCAGGAAATTTCTTTTTATAGAAGAATTCCAACTAATAAATTACAGATGTAGAATGGCACCACTCTAATGAACGGATTTATGCAATGAATGTCAAAGGCTGCTAAAATCATAAAGTGACAACTAGTTATTACATATCTCTGGATTGAAGAACATAACTTTCATCCTTGAAGAATTATTGTAAAAGGAGAAAAGTCTTATTAAGCCTCTAGATCAAACTATAATGTTTTTGGAAATACAAGAGAAACTTGTTAAATGACACCACAGGCATACATTAAAAGAAAACAAATTACAGCAACTCCACAGAATAGATCATTCCCTTTATTCAACAAATAAATCATAGAGGAAAAAAACACAGA
>NW_011898370.1:0-2406 GCF_000151845.1 Pteropus vampyrus | reverse complement strand
TTAGGGTAATGGGTTATGGTTAGGGTTAGGGTTAAGGATTGGATGAGGTTAGGGTAAAGATTAGGGTTAGGTATAGGTTAAGGTTTGGGTTAGGGTTAGGGTTAGGGTTAGTGTTAGCTTTAGGGTTAGAGTTATTTTTAGAGTTAAAAGTAGGGTTAGGGTACGTAAAGAAGTTAGAGTTAGGGTTAGGATTAATTTTAGAGTTAATTTAGCGTTAATGTCAGATTTAGAGTAAGGAGTTAGGGTCATTGTTTAAAATTTGTGGTTGGGATTATTGTTAGAGTAAGGTTTAGAAGAACATTTAGCATAAGCTTTGTTTTAGGGTTAGGATCAGTTTTAGGGTTAGTGTTAGAATAAGGGTTAGTGTTAGGTTTAAGATTAGAGTTAGGGTTAGGGTTAATGTTAGATAAGACTCTATAGTTACATTACTGTTAGGGTTAGTGTTAGACTTACTGTTAGAGTTAGTTTTAGAGTTTATTTTAGAGTTAGAATTTGGTTTAGATAAGGTTTTAAGGTTAGAATTATTATTAGTGTAAAATTTAGAGTAGAGTTTTTGTTAAGCTTAGGGTTAGGTTTAAGTTAGGGTTAGAGTTAGGTTTAGGTTTGGTTAGAATTATGGTTAGAGTTAGTGTTAGCATTAGGTTAGGGTTATGTTTAGGTTAGCATTCAGGTGAGGGTTGGGGTTAAGTTTAGGATTACAGTTAGAGTTAGGATTAGTATTAGAGTTAAGGGTTAGTGTTAGGGTTACCATTCGGTTTAGGATTACGGTTAGGGTAAGGGGTTATGGTGATGGATAATGTTAGAGTATAATTCAGGGTTATGGTTAGAATTAAAGTTAGGATTAGCTTTAGTTTTAAGGTTAGGATCAGTGTTAGGGTTAATGTTAGGCTTAGGTTAGTGCTAGGGTTAGTTTTAGAGTTTGAGTTAGGGTCAGTGTTAGGTTTATGGTGAGGGATTCGGGTTTGGCTTATATTTAATTTATAATTTAGTGTTAGGGTTATTGTTAGTCTCAGGGTTAAAAATAGGGTTAGGATTTACTTTAGTTTTATGTGTCAGATCAGGGTTATGGTTATGGTTAGGGTTAGGGTTAGGCTTTAGGGTTTTGAGTTGGGTTAGGGTTAAGGTTAGTGTTAGGTTTATGATTCAGTGTGGGGTAGGATTAAGATTAAGGTTAGGTTTAGGTTTAGCGTTAGGGTAAGAGATTAGGCATGGCATTAGTGTTAGGGTTAGTTTTAGGGTTAGCGTTTGGTTAGACGTAGATTTATGGTAAGGATTAACGTTAAGATTAGGTTTAGGTTCGAATTAGTATTAGGGTTAAGTTAAGTTTCAGGGTTTGGGTTAGGGTAGGGTTATTGCTAGTGTAAAATTTTGGGTAAGGCCCAGATACAGTGTAAGGATAAGGTTTAGATTTAGGATTAGGTTCAGGGTTTTTGTTAGTGTTTGGGTTACGGTAAGAACTAGAGTTAGGATTAGCCTTAGTTTTAGGGTTAGGATCTGGGTTATGGTTACTGTTACCGTTAGGTTTAGGATTAATTTTAGAGTTAGTTTTATAATAATTTAGGTTCAGTATTAGGTTAAGGGTTAGGGTTTCGGGTTATGGTTATAGTCGTTGTATAATTTGGGGTTAGGGTTAGATTTAGATTTAGGGTAAGGAATAGGGTTAGGGTGAGGTTTTAGGGTTAGGATTAGGGTTAGTGTTAGGGTTCGAACTAAGGTTACGATTAGCTTTAGTTTTGCAGTTAGGATCAGGTTTAGGGTTAATTCTATGTTGAGGGGTAGGGTTAGTTTTAAAGTTAAAGTTAGAGTTAGGATTAGATTTAGGTTAAGGGGTTACGGTTATAGTTATTGTTAGTGTAAAATTTAGGGTTAGGGTTAGTGTTAGGTAGGGCTAAAATTAAGGTTAGGACTAGCTCTAGTTTAAGTGTTATGATCAGCGTTTAAGTGAAAGTTAGGTTTAGGGTTAGAATTAGTTTTAAAGTTAATTTAGGTTTAGTTAGGTTCAGGGTAAGGGGTTCGGGTTACGGATATTGTTAATGTAAAATTTAGAGTTAGGATTAGGGTTAGGGGTAGGTTTAGAGTGAGGTTTATGTTAGGGTTAGGTTTAGGGTTAGGGTCAGGGTGAATATTAGGGTTAGTGTTAGGGTTAGATTTAGGGTTAGAATTAGGTTCAAGATATGTTTAGGGTTAGGTCTAGGGTTAGAATTAGAGTTAAGTTTAGCTTTAGTTTTGGAGTTAGTCTAACATTTAGGGTTAGGTTTAGAATTAGGTTTAGGATAAGCTTTAGTGTTAGGCTTATGGTCAGGGTTAGGGTAAATTTTGGGGTTAGCTTTAGAATTATGGTTAGCATTAGCTTGACTTTTAGGGTTAGGATCAGGGTTCGAGGTAATGTTAGGGTTAGTGGTAGTG
>NW_011898369.1:4707-6583 GCF_000151845.1 Pteropus vampyrus | reverse complement strand
AAGAATTAATATCAACCTTTCTCAAACTCTTCTAATCTGATAGCAAAACCATCCAAGGATGGCACAGGTAAAGAGAATTACAGGCCAATAATAAACACAGATTTTCAGTATATTAGCAAGTCGAAGTCAACAATATACTAAAAGGATCATACACTATGGCCAACTGAGATTTATTCCAGAGATTCAAGGATAGTTAAACATCTGCAAATCAATGCAACACATCACATTAACAAAATGGATAAAAATCATATGATTATCCCAATACATGCAGAAAAAACATTTGACTAAATTCAACATCCATTTATGATAAAAGCACTCAACGAAGTAGGGATAGAGGGAACATACCTCAGTCTAATAAAGACCATACAGGACAAGCCCATAGCTAACATACTCAACATTGAAAAGCTTTTCCTCTAAGTTCAGGAACAAGACAAGAATGACGACTCTTGCCAATTTTATTCAACATAGTGTGGAAGTCCTAACCAGAGCAACTAGGCAAAAAAAAAGAAAAAAAAGAAAAAAAAGAAAAGACATCCAAATTGGAAAGGACAAATAAACTGTCACTATTTTCAGATGACATGATACTATATATATATGTGTGTGTGTGTGTATATATACATACACACACACACACATAATCAAAGAAGCCCACCATTCATTCTAAAATGTCTCTCTTTTGTTCAAAGAATGACGCTTCATTCTTCTTGCAAGAGTTTGCTTCAGGGTCCAAGTATTGTGGCTGCATGGTTTACCAGCTCTGAACTTCAAAAGTTCCTTTCCCCCTATCCCTGTCCCTCTTCCAGTACCATCATTAAGCCACTGCTCTTCAGGGATGCCATCTGCTCACATGGCTGTCCTCCTGTCCTTCCTGGCATGTCCAGTCTTCCAGAAGAGCAATGCAAGGGAAGGCCTCCTAGGTGCTTAGGAGTACTGTAGAGAGGAAAGCACTCTAACACAGCATGTCTTCCTCCGTTCCACAAACATTTAGAGCATGTGTCTGGCCCAGTGCTAGGCACCGGGGTTACAAAGTGAGCAAGGTTCAGTCCAGTGCTGGTTTTCTAGGAGTACCAGGGAAGCAGAGGCTCCAGACCCATACGTAGCTCATTACAACCCTACTGGAGCAAGCCAAACAGACGGGGGTCAAGTGCTGGACGCCCAAGGAAGGTGCCCCCAGGGGTGGGCACGGGCGCAATGGCTGCTTCTGTCCCCTGCAGACCCTAGGAAGCGGACCTCTCTCAGTCATCAGGTGATTTGTGAGGGAGGGGAGGGGAGCGCGAAGGGCTAAGTGCTGACGGGACGTCCCTGTCAACACAATGTTCCGCCTGGCCGGGCCTTCATATATAAAGATATTTAATGAATTAGTTAATTAATGAGAGGAGTTTGATTGATAGATCATATGGCGCTCTCAGCAGGGTGAGTCTGACCCTCGGTATCGCAGCCTCGGCTGCAGTCGGTCCCCCTCATTGGTCGGGAGAGCGCGGTCTCTCCGGCAATTTGCATGCATTTAATGTAGCTCTTTAATAGGATGTAATGTTAGCGAAAGCCAAAAGCGCAGCAGCTGTAACTTAAAAGACAGCCCCATTACTGCAAGCCTTATAATTAGGGTAAGAGGGAGTCTCAGTCTGCCATATGTTAAACTCTTTTGAGGTTAATAGCTCTGTAAGATTTTTGCAATTTAAAAAAATTACACTTGAAGGATGATGACAAGGCTCATCAATGAGGGACCTCTCTACCCGGGAAGGGACAGGAGGATCTCATGTCCCCCCAAGCCCTCTGTCCTGGAGACATGGCGAGGCCTCTCTTCCGCCGTAAGTCTTTCCTGTACCCACCAGCTTCCAGACCACGGCCCCATTAGCGGAAGAATGGTGTCTCAGCG
>NW_011898369.1:0-2007 GCF_000151845.1 Pteropus vampyrus | reverse complement strand
CCAGGCTATAGGGAAGCCCCTTCCCCTCAGACCAAACCCTCAATTTATTCATAGAATATGGTCCCTGTGATACAGATGCTGAGGCTTAAAGATGAATGGGACTTACCCTTGTAGGAGTTTAGACTCTGGTGGGAAAGACAGACACGTGTCCGCTAGACATGGAGAATATTACAAATCTCCAAGTTCAACACCCCAAATTATATAGAAGAAGAAACAGAGGTCAGGAATGGAATGCCTTGAGCAAGATTTCATAGCGTGCTTGTAGTAGGGTTACGGCTAGATCCACGTGTCCTAACTCTTCCCACCACCTGCTTCTTTTATTCAGATTAAGATGCTCCTCGATCCTTACTGCCCAACCAAAGTCTGGTGTTTTGTTTAGACCCAGCAGAGGAATTGATAATACTTAAATTATTCAATTTAAAAAGAAACTTCCTCAATGCTATCTATTCTCAGGCAGGAGAAAGTTTGCCAGGACAGGACATAGACTAGGGACAGGACAACAGGGGGACAGAGGTCAGGAAGAGGGATGGTGGACCACAGCTGGAGTCTTTCCTAGTCAAATAAGGGAAATGCATTTAGTATTCTCTTTTTTTAGTGAGGATGGAGTTGGGTCTGCCTTGCTATTCTTCTGCCATGCCAGATAGCTCCTGCCTCAGGGCCTTTGCACTGGCCGTTCTCTCTATCTGGACTTCCCTAGATATCAAATGGACCTTCTCTTTCACCTCCTTTAAGTCTTTGTCCCAAGATCACCATGTCAGTGGAGACCTACCCTGATCTCTCTATTTAAAACTGTAATACCTTCCTCCCAGCGTTTGCCATCCCCCTCACCCTGCTTTCCAGTTCTCCATAGCATTTAACGACTTCTAACTTATTCGATAACTTATTTATCCAACATGTTTTGTGTGTGTTTCACTTCTGCCACCACTAGAAAGTGAGTGTCAAGCAGACATTTTGTGCATTTTGATGACAGTAAATAGAACACTGCTTCGCACATAGTAGATGCTCAATAAATAACGAGTAAAGGAATGAATTAATAATGAATTAAGAATTTTCAATATGAGAGTTGGAAGAGACCTGGAAGATAGACTAATCCCAAACTCAGTTTGTGGGTGAGGAAAACAGAAGCCAAAGAGGGTAAGAGAAGGTTTCATCGAAGAAGTGACATTTGAGCCAGAATTTCTTTCTCTTCTTTCTCTTTTTCCTCTTCTTCAACTATTTTACTTTGTGCATTTGTTTATTCATTCATTCATTCATTCATTCATTCACTTATTCATTCAGAAAATATTTATTGGACGCTCACTGCTTACTAAACACTGTGCAAAGAAATAATATTTAACACATATTGATCACTTCGTTGCAGACATATTGCCAAGCACTTTACCTCCATTATCTCATTTTAACAACCCTGTAAATTTAATACTATTATTATCCTCATTTTACAGATGACAAAATTAAGGTTCAGAGAGGTTAAGTGACCTTCCTAGTCACACAGCTAGAAAATAGAGGAAGTGAGATATGTCTGTGTGACTCCAAACTTTTGTATTGTAAAAAATTTTGTAAAAAATATACATCATTTTTCCCTTCTCTTTTCTTTTTTCTTCTTGTACCTTGGGCCAGACCAAATGACCCAACTAACCACGGTGGCAAGAGAGACAGCCAAAGTCAGCCAGAACTGGAGCCCTTTCAAGGCAGCACAATCCTGCTGCTCCAAAAACCCCCACAGCCACCTCTCCCATCCCATCTGCTCTCCTCCAGCCCCACGCTCTGAGCCCTAGATATAGACGCTGGTATGATTCACAGCACCAAGATCAGTCCCTGGGAAGGAAAGAGGGCTCATAAAACCTTACGGCAGTTTTATAACGTATTCTTAGCTTTTACAGGCATGCTGGGCAGCCAAGGTTGGCAAATAGCAAAATGTCTTAGGTGGATGGGCGGGCCCCAGGACCCAGAATTGGTGAGAGTGACAAGTTTTTTTTGTGCAGACAGCACCATCATGAATGAGGAAGG
>NW_011898368.1:5578-5889 GCF_000151845.1 Pteropus vampyrus | reverse complement strand
CTTGATTTTAAGATCAGCTCTTTCACCTTCAATTCCCCATCTACTGAATGAAAGAGTTTACAAATTATCACAAATTCAAATGAATCTGTTGTTTTAACCCAAACTACAAATGATTACTCACCATAAGCTGTCTAAACATGCAACATCTGATAAATGTGCATCTTAGACAATGAGAAACAATAAACACTATTCTTCCAGTAGAAATACATAAACTGTAAAAAAAAAAAATCTTTTAAAAACATTCTGGAAATAGTTTTCTTACTGTAGTCTTCCTATGTCTCTGAATTTGAAAAACATTGCCTGTAAAATAG
>NW_011898368.1:0-2638 GCF_000151845.1 Pteropus vampyrus | reverse complement strand
CTGAGTCTCCTATTGACAATACAGGACTGGCTCGGGCTGGTTCCATGCCTAATCTATGCCTAGTGCATATCTGTTCTTATCTCTGGATAGTAACTTCACAAATATTACCCAATATAATCTGAATGATACTGTGGCAGGATCCCCATCTTATCGGCTGTCCAAAACCTCCATCATATGAAGTGTCAGGGCTACAACTTAAGATGAGGTCTGACTCCCAAGCCTCGTATTTCTTTCTCCTAGGCAGAGCTCTCTCTAGATACTTGTCAAGAGGCCGGCAGCAGACTCTGTTTCTGTCTAAACATTACAAAGTACTGGCCTGCTGTCAGAGACCAAACTTTAAATGGCTGAAATAGCTTGATAGATTGTGTGAAAATTTTATGGTCCTTCCGTCAGACACCATAATTTACTATCACATAATACACAGTTAGAAGAACCAAAAGAAACCATCCCACAAGGGCAAACAATGTGGAGGCAGTGGCCCTTTGACACTCTGAGGCCACAGGCATTATATGGATCCAATAAGAAAGCTGCTTCTACGAGCAAGAGAACCACCTCTTGATCTTGCAAAATGTTTTTGGACACCTAAAGGCTCTTTTATTGCTGCGGTTGATTAAAATGAAAAGCTTAAACGACTAAAAAGTTCTTTTTGATGAGTTTTTGCCATGAACTATGGACCTTGTAGTCCAGTGGGACTTGAGCCCTTTGATCCTGGGCACTCACATAAATTCAGAGTCATAAAACAACATTGGATTTGATTTTACTAGTGTGGCTGATGTTGCCAGATTTGTAATGCAATCTTGTTTTCTCCCCTTCTCATTTTTGGGCCCGTTCACCATTGTTTTATAGCAAAAGGAAAGGAGTTTCCATTTGTTTTTGGCAATCGAGCTTCAAGATTGAGCCACTACGCGAGAACGTTGGAATTTCACAAAAAATAATGATATTCTATTATATTAATCGTTATTAGAATCAATGTTATTTTATGTGCTGGAAATAAAATATCAAAAAGGAAAACCCTTTTCTGCATGAAAATAATTATAGATTCACTACTTAAGAGAGTTAGAAGATGATGTGGTTGAGAACTATAATACTCGAGTTGAAAATAGGACATACGATCAGAGGTAATATTCATCAATTTTCAGGAGGACTGATTGAAGATAAATTTTAAATTATAAAAAGACTCCCAGGTTATTTATTAATGAGTGGCAGGACACATCTTAGTTTTCAAATTTCATTTACCTAAAAAAAGCTGGTATCTGAGAGAGGTAAAGGAATATTCAACGACACATTTATTTAACAAAAAGACGTATAATAAATGTAATTAGATATTTAATTCACTTCCTTTCCTAATCTTCTATTTTCCTATGTATGCATCTGTGCAGTATAACAGTTCTATAACTTTTAATTCTAGAAGTGAAAAAGTTTTACTATAAAGTCTGTGAGGGAACACCAATGCAAGTAATTTTACAGAAACCAAATTGATTAATAGTGGATCACAATTATTTATGTTTTATGTAGTTAAACATCAGTCTGAGTTCACTTAGAAAGATCAATGATCTATTTAGCCTGTTCACTAGACCCGGGAATACCAATTTAAGATGGGTAAACAATTTTTAGCAATTTTATTTTTCATAGATTACATGAAAACTGGGAAATTGCTTACCAAGATTATTTTGTGAGTGACTTGGGGAACAAGAGTCAGAAGAGGTCTCAACAATTCTAATTTGAAAAGAGTTACTGTCAAATACATCAGCATCACTATCCCCTAGGCAATGCGTTGTGACATTTTCAGCTGTCGTTTCTCAATCCTTGCTTGAGGCCCCAGTGAATATTTCAGAGTATGATCCATCCAAAGAAATATAATTCCAGCACACATTAACCTCCTTGCCTTTTGGTGTGACTATGCTAGATTAAGCCATATGAAACTGCTATTTTATAAATCAAACAGGTCAGGTATTGGCAATTTCATATAGTTCAACTTATAAACTTATAAACAAATTTGAAAAAAAAAAACCCATTAACCTATGTTTCCTCAATACTTTAAATTATGTTATTATATCTATGTATTTGCAGCAAACACGAGTCACGGCGGGGAGGAGTCTTTTGAAAATGCAAATCTATTCATGTCACACATTCTTCTGTTCAGAATTAGTCAGTAGATTATCATTATTTTGAAAATGAAATTGGGAAACCTTAAAAAGACCAACAAACTCTTCCAGAATTCAGCCTCTTGCCCTCCTCCACTCCAATGTTTTTCAAACTGCAGTCCATGAACCATTAGTAGAACAGCAAACCAATTTATGCTTTAACATCAGCATTTTTCAAACAAGAGAGTTGAACATATCAGAGGAGATCAGATGAAACAAATTCTTCTTACTTATTTCTCACATATATACACATACAAACATGTAGTCTGGGTTTCAATATAAAACACATTTTTTAAATTCTGGAATGCAGTTTAAAAGTTTGAAATATACTACTCTAGAGGTTCATCCCCAACCCTTCTTCTCTTTGTCGCTTATTGAGCTACAGTCACACCGTCCTCTCTGTAGCTCTTCAACCAGCCAAACTCCTCTTGACACTTTAGACCTCTGCTTAAATGTCACTTCCTAAAATTATCCTTCCCTGACCCTCCAAATCT
>NW_011898367.1:4814-5624 GCF_000151845.1 Pteropus vampyrus | reverse complement strand
TTTAATCTTTTGAATAAAAAACTCGCGATGCTACAAAAGAGAGTGAATCTTCATTTGAATTTGACTCGGCCTCTGCCTCCCATCTGAGAACTTAGTTCAGAAGTATAATTAGTACAGTACGGTTCCCATACCTCTCAGCAGATACTGGTCTGCTGGTTTGGAATCTTGGGAGCTTTCCAGGAGAATTGGAAAGCGGCCTCTGTACACCGAAGGCAAGATGAGTCTGAGACAGAGGTGGGCCCCTTTAGACGGGGATGCGGCAGGCTTAATGAGCAAGAGAGCCGAGGGGGGTTGTCACCGGTGGCCATGAGACAAGACGAATAGATCCCCGTGCCTGCCTGCGCAAACCGTAAAAGTTTAAAGAGAGGCTTTAACTGGGTTGTCACGTATGCTCTCCAGATGGACTCGATAATACCTTACTCTCTCAAGGCTGTGTCAACAAAAAGTCACTGTCACCAGTCTAATGCCAACAGGGTCCCCAATCTGGGGTGCGGGAAAGGAGACTCTGTATTCGGGCGGACAGTTTGCAAACCCGGGAAATGCAGCCTCTGATGGAAACCAAAAGTGCGCTCCGCCAAGGTTAAGGGGAGGCTGTTTATACAAAGTGCCCACCCTGGTTTTGATTGGTCCATTTTTATGCAAACGAGAAATCCCAATTTGCACAATTTGATTGGTCCAAATAGCACTGCCCTGACTTTGGTTGGAATAACACATTCTGATAGGTTGTTTTAGAGCCACTCTGATTGGTCCATAAAGATGCAAATGAGGATATAGCTGCACAGCTCCCATTAGGAGGGACAGGTGTCAGCC
>NW_011898367.1:0-2369 GCF_000151845.1 Pteropus vampyrus | reverse complement strand
CCTCACTGGTTTATGGTGAGTATTAAATACGACAAAATACATCAAAATGTTTTCGTAAACTTAAAGCAGCTTACAGAAAGAAAGAGTAATCGCGAATAATGAGACCTCCCTAATGCATGCAGCCTCAGTAAAATGCCTGTCCCCAAAGTGCCATTTAACGTTATCTCACGCTACATTCTCATTTGCGAAACTTGTATGTTTAATCACGTGTAACGTGGTCTGCCTGTGTCCTAGATGACATCGAATCTCTCAGCCTCCCCATATATTCAAAACCCCGTTCAGTGCCTGAGTTAGTTCTCCAGTGCATGTGACAAATTACGCAGCTCCTTCAGCTCAACACATCACATTGCTATCATTTGATTTATTGACATTTATTTGTTTGTTTGTTTGTTTGCGGGCCAGTAACTCGACAGCAGCCCTGGCTCACGAGGTCGCAGTCTGGCAGTCGGCCAGGTCTCTAGCCGTTTGAAGGCTGTTCTGGAATCGGAGGGCTGCCTGCCCGGTGACACCCGGCATCGCGGTGGGAGGATCGCCCCAGCTCCTCACCACGCACATCTCTCCGGAGGCGGCTGAAGTGCCTTATAACCTGTCAGCCAGCTCCTCCCAGGGCAAGCGGTCCAGGAGGGGCCGCAGTGCATTTTGTGACCTCGTTTTGGAAATCTGAGGCCATCAGTTCTGCCCGTGTTGTTGTCACTGCAAGTGGGGCCCTTGGTTCAACTCAACTTCAGGGTGGGTGGCTAATTAAGCTCCACCTTTGGATGGAGGTGGGTCAAGGAGTGTGGGAACGGATTTTAAAATCACCGAGTTCTCTCACTTTCGAGACCTGACTAAAGGCCCCTCCTCCACGATCTCCGTGCAGATTCTGTGAGTGCTTGCCCAGGACAATCATCTACTTTTCTATACCCTTCGCACTGACTGACCGCACAGAAATGATCACATGTGATATAGCAAGGCAGCCCAGCCACACACCCAGAAAGGCCGATTCTGCCTGCCTGCCTATCTCTCTGGGGCTCAGGAATTCATATTACTTTTAAAACCCATTTGCGATTCTTAGATACAGCCAGATTTGGGAACCACTGGTAATTAATTACATGGGAGAAATTGCAATTTTACATAATGCATGTCTAGGAGTTCTTTCCTAAAACAAATAATATTGGATTTGGGGGCATATTTTCCCAGGTAAATCATAAAAAAGGAATTAGGTGAGGCTAGAATAACATTCGCACATAATTATTATTGAAATTAAGGCAAATTATGAGATTTGGATCATTTTGTTGTGACCACACGCTCGTCGCTGAATTTGTAAGAAAGGGAATTTCTATCCGTTAACTCTCCAAGTTAGACTTATATTTTTATGCTTTACATACACAAGGTCTTTCCTTCCTGGGTTTTAGACGCAGTGGCGAACATCAAATTTGTGTAGTGAAAATGTTTGATGTTTAATCAACCTTTTAAAAAGTAAATCAAAACACGGAAAAGTTGACCGCGTCCTCCAGGGCGAGGACCGTGTCGGTTATAACTACGGCTCCTGCTTCTTCTCAGGGCCCCTTCCAGATGCTTCCCTTTTTTCTCCTCGCTTATTTGTGGTCCCCTAGCTGGTCACAGCACGGCCATCCGCCTCTTTGGAGTAGTTCACGCTATTTGAATCATTACCTGAAGAAGTAGCTACGGGATCAAGTTTAATCTTGCTAGAAATTTAGACTTAGATTTGAGTGGCATAGTTTTTTTTTTTTTTTTAAATTTCTTAGCGGACTAGGGGAGAAATGTGTTTAACTGTTGAATAGTTGGATATGAGAGTCTGCATATGTGAAACGTAGTCAATAGCAAGTTAGTTTCTAGTACTATGACCGATTTTACCCACATTATATATTTTTACTTTATTTCAAACAAACTTCAACGTGTGACGTCGATTGCATGTACAGCAATGGGATGATTTTCAAGGTATTCTGGGCTCTTGAGAATAGTACAAATGCCACTTTTTAAAATAAAGATATTGATTAGTATAAGAGAGTAAGTACACAAAAACGAAAGAACTTTGTTCATCGTCGTATTATTTTTGATACTACAGCAGTGGAGAAACCCTTCCACGAAAGCATGGTCGAGTGGCTGTGGGTCACCCACACAGCAGAGCACTGCAGCCATGAAGAAAAAGTGTGGGATGTCTCCCTGTACGATCTGATTAGGAGTGGTTCCCGTCGTAAGACACCAAATAAAGCAAGAGCGAGCTATAAAGACGTCTACAGAGTGGGCCGCCTTCTGTGGAAAAAAGGCAAAACCGTATACATACGTGTACATACATAACATGTATAGGTATATATGGATATATACATGCGTATTGCTTGCTTTAAAATATCAAACAAAATGAAAAC
>NW_011898366.1:3143-4381 GCF_000151845.1 Pteropus vampyrus | reverse complement strand
GTGTTATCTACTCAACAAATATCATTAAGCAAGCACTTTATGTGCCAGGCACTGTGCCTCGGCCTTTCTCGCTGTGATAATTGAGATAATTCTCTTATCTGACGCTCACAATAACCCTGAAATAAGGACAATGCTATTCCCATCTTATATATAAGGAAACTGAAGCAACTTGTCCAAATAGAGGATATCAAGATGCACAGCTGCTGCTGATGTTGTCAGTGCATCTTTGTGGGAAATCTCTGCTTCGCATGGAGGAACAGGACCGACGGCAGCAGTAAGGCTCTCCTACATACTCCTTGGCAGTCAGTAGGGTCAGGTTTTTGAATTCTGAAAAAGTCACATCAAGTTCTTGAACACTTACAAAGAGGCTGCCTGGCAAGTAAAAGAGAAGGCTGTGCGGAGTTTATGGATTGAGTAATCTTTGCCACACAATAAGAATATACTAGCTCATAGGATTTGTCTACTTCAAGTGTATCTGAATACCTTTTCCCTCTCTAAATGGATGAAAACATAAATGGAACTCTTTTGATGTTCTAAGTGAAACAAATGATATGAAACAGCAGATGTATATGAGCATTTTCTTAGCCAGTGAAATAATCCAGAAATGTTTTGCCTTCATTTAAAATAGTTATATAAATATGCATTGGTGAACTTTTTTTCTAAGCCAGATACCCTAATGGATTTTAGTTGTCCATCTCCAGCTTCCTTGCTCCTGGAAAATGTTGACCTCTGGGCTACTTTGATTGGTTGTGTTCACCTGAAATTGTCATTGCAGTAGCTTTTATTGTGGTTTGGCTGCATTGCTTGTCAAGAGATAGAAAGTGGTGTTCTTACTGGAACTAATATAAGTTATGGCCCTCAAACCAGCAAATTCACTGCTGTTTCCCCCTTCCCCACTCCCACCAACATACACATACTTCTTCCCGTAGGAGAGAAGGCAGTGGGAACCCCACATGGTATTCACAGCCTCAGAGATACTGGGATTTCCTCCCCACAAAAAAGTAGCCCCAGTGACTAAGCACTTTTTATTTCACTTCCTATATGATTCCCTGTCACTTAGCAATGCCAACCAATGGATTTGGGACTGGAAACACATTTCTCATGTAATTTTCAGATTTTCAGACCATTTATCTGATATTTTCCCCAGCTTTACTCCTTAGAAATGTATATTTTAGTAAGTCCTTCAAAATGAACCTGGTCGACTGAGTTCTTGTGGTTCATAAAAGAAGCACACATTC
>NW_011898366.1:0-548 GCF_000151845.1 Pteropus vampyrus | reverse complement strand
CTATGTTGTTCAAAGAGGAGATTAATAAATCACAAACACTGAGTAAACACTGTGTACTAGGCTCTAGTCTAAGCACTCTATGTAGTTCAAGTAAACCTCACAAAATTCTATCAGTTAATTAATATTATTATCCTGTTTTTCAGATGAAGACAGTGAGACATCAGGAGGACAAACAACTTTTCCAAAGTCACATAGCTACTGAGTGATAGAAGCTGGGATTCAGATTCAGGTCTGTCTGATGCCAGAGCTTATGATCTTAACCATGAGATTGTGGGGCCTTGTCCTTTCCTTGTTAGACTGGTCATAGCTTTTCTCTCTCATCTCTTGCTCAACCCTATGATCTCCTGTGATCATTGCTCTACTCTATGATCTCCACAGAGGAGATTCCTAGCCTGATTTCGTGCTTTTTTTTTTTTTTTTTCTTCATGGATAAAACAGAAAATTAGAGATCTTTAAAGTTCTTTCCAACTCTGACACTCTGTATTGTAGTTTGTTATCCATCTCATTGCCCACTTGTTCTTAGTGTGATTGCTTTTTTCCTGCTTCTT
>NW_011898365.1:4150-5889 GCF_000151845.1 Pteropus vampyrus | reverse complement strand
CTATTAACATCTCCAGAGAACTATTTCCCTGATAAGGTAAATGGATTTGCCTAATTTTCTTTTTAGCACATGGAGGAGTTATTCCTGCCAGGGAACCATATGATAGTTTAATTTTCAGATATTTGTTCTTCCTTAAGACAGATCCTTTCTTCAGTGATCCCCTTCTTTCCTATTCCTTCCTACTTTGCTAATACAAAAGCATCGTTCAGAACCCTGCCATTCACAGTATGTCCAAAAGCATCTGTGAGTCTCCAGCTTATTGAACACAGTTTGTGATAATCTCCATAAAAGCACAAAGTTCTTACCTCTTTAGTCCCACCACTAGCTTTCTAACTGGAGGCATTACATGAAGTGTTCACATCTCAATTACTGTATATTTGATGTTGGGTAGAGAACAGCCAATTCCATTGAGATATGGACGCTGGACCGTCAGCTAGATTCACTCAGTAATCAACTTGCCCTTGCAAACCAGTCTGTGTGGCACAAATTCATGCTTCAGCAAAATTGCTGATGACTGCATGTCTTTGATTTCAAATAATTGTTAAGAATATTCAAAACCATGTAAGTGAAATTTGGGAATATTGTTCACGTGAGGTTGCTTTGAAGACTTCAGAACTAGCTTTCAAATGAATCAGAATAGAGGACTGAGTATTAGAAATTGCCTTGATGATTAAAGGGAGTTCTTCAACCTGCAATAAGCTTACCACAAATTAATATGCTTCTCTCTCCAAGACCCTATGTCTTTTCCCAGATACTCACCCGCTACTTTGAGCAGAAAGTTTGTTTCTCCACAATAGTTCCCCTCTTGGAAATTGCTCATTATCAGATGGTCAGATGTTGTACATCTTCAGAGCCACGCTTCCCTTGGCAATGTCGTCCTCTATCCACTCTACTCGGCCTCTGTACTCCTCCATCTGCATCTCAGTCACCTCAGCTCCATTCAGGTATGCAAACAACACATGTGGGCTGGGCTCTGAGTAGTACCACCCTCACCTCCATGTGTATCGCGGTCCTCTTGGGGAGGAGTTGACAGGTTAGTAGGGCATCTTCTCCAACCCCAGCCAGGATAGGACGGGCAGGATCAATCACTCTAAAGTCATCTACAAAACAGTGAAAAAGAAGAACCAGGAAATGCCGACTGGAAGATTAACAGTGAAAAAGAAGAACCAGGAAATGCCGACTGGTAAGGTGCTTGCTTTGGAATGCCCAACCCATCCAAATGGAAGCAACGGAAGGAGGGAGGGCTTTAACTGTAATGATTTAGGGAAATCCAGGCTGATGATTTGCATATTTGGCTGCTACAGAGACAAATTTGTGTACCAAAAATAGCATGCAGTTCAAAAATGCGAGTGACAGTGCCGAATCTGTCACCAAGTGTGTGATGTGGGGGTGCAAATCCACTATTTTCCAGTACTGAGATTTAAGATTTGGAATCTCAATTTCTTCATCTTTAAGATACTAAAACCATCATCTCTGGGTTATTTTTATTCTCAAATAAATTACTGTGTAACTTAAGTTGGGAACTTTATTAGTGATTT
The DNA here is from genome assembly GCF_000151845.1 of Pteropus vampyrus. NCBI lineage: Eukaryota > Metazoa > Chordata > Mammalia > Chiroptera > Pteropodidae > Pteropus > Pteropus vampyrus. The sequence goes on along the minus strand of NW_011898365.1, from coordinate 4,351 downwards.
ATTTTATATTTTATAGTGATTTCACTTTATATTGTTAGTGACTGACACTGTTATCACATTTCTTAGGTAACAAAATTTCTTAGGTAATAAAATTTAGGTAATAAATTTATTCAATAGACTTTTTTAACTTTTCAGGATTGCTCTTGTCTGAGGTAAAAAAAAAAAATGAGTTTTTTTCTTTCTTTCTTTTTTGGCCTGTAG
>NW_011898365.1:0-660 GCF_000151845.1 Pteropus vampyrus | reverse complement strand
GAAGAACCTGCTCAGGAGCAGTGATAAGTTGGTTACTGCTTCTCTTTCCCCAGAAACTAATGCTAGCAACATTTTATAGGACAAGGGAAAATCAATGGTTATTGGAAATGAACCAAGTGGTTCAGGAGATTATTTTTACTCTATTATGACTCTATTTACTTTCAAAATGATGCATACTTTCATCAAAATACCTCTAAGGAAACCCAGGCATTATGCCTATATCTGAAAAAGCACTAAAATATTTATATGAAAATGCGACTGAACACTTTGAAACATATTAGGCACTTCCCCTTAGACTGAAGGAAATTTCCAATGCCTCCTTGACTTCCCTGTGAAAAAGAGAAATGTTTTTTCCACACTGAGTAATATCGAAGAGAGCCCATAACACCTATGCCAAACAATGTCACTCAGTCCTGCAAACTATGAAGACCTACACTTGCTACAAACCAATTTGTAGATCTGTATTCTTTTAGGTCTTTTATGTTGAAGCAGAGGGGGAGCCAATAAATGCACTCTTGAAAAGAATTGCCCAAATGAGTGAAGCTTTTGAATAAAGTTGTGAATATGCATTTTAACCTTCATTGGTGCTCAGAGAGAGATTTATGCAAGAGTATAAATGGGAAGAAAAACTGCCTTAGAGGAAAAACACTGCCATAGCCA
>NW_011898364.1:3859-5015 GCF_000151845.1 Pteropus vampyrus | reverse complement strand
TGAAAGAAAATGCATTTCAACCTTGGTTGTTGTAATCAGTGAAACCATCTTTCAAGAACAAGAACAGAACAAGGACAGAACAAACAGAAAAAAAAACATTCTCTGACAAACAAAAACAGATATTTTTCCATTTTAAAAAGCCAATAAATAGTAACAGGTACATTTACTTATGAAATAGTGTAAAAATAGATTGAGAACAAATAATAAACCTCACAATTAGACAAACTGAAAAAGAAGAAAAAACAGAAAGCACAACCAAGTTATGAGAAACAAATCAAAATGCTGAGTTTAAGACATGCCAAAAACATAACATAAAAATTTTAAAATAAATCCTGAATAATATCACACTAAGTATATATTAAATTAATGATAATACATAATTATTAATATCAAACAAAATAGAAATTAATGCAAAAGCGTTAGCATTATATGGATAAAACATAAGCTAACTCAAAAAAGCTAGGAAGATACATGAATTCACAGGAACTCACATTCATTTGAAATACAAAACATACTTCTAGTTCCTGGATCAAAATATAATTATAATTCAAATCAAAAAGAATTTGTACTAAACAAGGTATATGCTACAAACCAAAACTTTATAAAATGTCAGTTCATCAGTTTTCTTTTTAAAGGACAATACCTAGTCATGGTAAGGATCTAGAACAACTTGACAAAATATGTAGAGATAGAAGCCAGACAGAAGATAACGTATATAATTCCTTAGATATTAAGATCCAAAATAAGTAGTGGTATCCTTCATTATGTGTGGATTAACTGTGAGAGGACTGGAGGAGCCTATTGGAGTAATGGAGATATATTATTTCTTCATTTGTGCAGTGGTTACCTGGCTGTATGCATTTCTAAATATTCATCAAGCTAGAAGCTTAACATTGTGCACTTTGCTTTATAAAATTATGCCTTAGTTAAAGAATTAAATAAAAATACTTAAATGGCTGGAGTATAGTGGGCTTAGACAAAATAAGTGAGAAAACTCTAGCGCAGAGCATAGAAGAAAATTCAAGAAACTTATATAAGAAAAGAAAGGAATTTTTTTAATTATCTAAGCATACTATTTTAACAAAAAAGGTAGAAAACAGAACGGTAGAGGAAAATTGTAGAAATCAGAAGAGAAAATAATAATGACAAATCAAAC
>NW_011898364.1:0-514 GCF_000151845.1 Pteropus vampyrus | reverse complement strand
TTTCGTGATGACATATTTCAAAAAATAAAGGCTATTGTTCAAAGCACATTAAATGTGAGCTTTATTGATCATCATAACAAATGTATAATGCTAGCAATATAATTCCCACCATATTAAAGATAAAGTGATTCAAGAAGGAGAAAAATTTGCCAAAGTAGCACAGCTCAAATGAACCAAAAGTTGCAAAGCTAGAAAGTGGCAAAGAAATATACCATTAACTATCATAAAGATGACAATTTTTCTGAAAGTACTTTAATGAGCAGACAGCCCTTCCAGACTAAAGACTTCTTCCAAATGTTCTCTGAATCCCATCCCTATGTTACGTATAAAATAAATGAATACTGAACACTTTACTTCTCTGACAACTTGCCTCATACCCTCTTCCTCTTGATGATTTATCACATTGTCTTCATTTCAAGATAGCATATGGAATCCCTTACTTGCAACAAACACAAATTCTGTCCTTTGAACCCCTTTCTACTATGGTACAAAAGAGACATAACCTTTGTTTAGA
>NW_011898363.1:4718-5050 GCF_000151845.1 Pteropus vampyrus | reverse complement strand
GCTTAAGTATTATTTATCTTGGTAACTGAGTTGCTAGTCCTGGCTCTGCTACCTTCCTTACCTCACAGAATATGATGAATTTTAAAAAGCCGAAAAAAATATCAGTGTCATGGAACCTCAGGGTTCGATGATTGTTGAATTCACACACGCTTGGTGAGGAGGTAGGAGCTGTGGGTTTCTGATGCTAACTACACCCATTGGAGCAAATTGCACTGTTGTTTTGCTGTGAGACCCTCGGCAGGACCTCGGAGGATGACCTGGCTGAACTCTGCAGTGAGGGCTGATGGGTGCCTTGAATCCTGAGCCAGACCCAGCCTGAGCAAGACCCAGCC
>NW_011898363.1:0-2568 GCF_000151845.1 Pteropus vampyrus | reverse complement strand
AGATCAAGGCCACATCCCTAGGATGACCGTAGCCTCCCTTAAAGTGTCTGCTTGAAAAAACTCAAGGCTGCCAGAAGAATTTGCTGTTGGTTCCAGCTGACACCTGAAGACAGGCCCCATCTCCCAGCCTCTGTGAGGAGCTAGGAGCCTAACTTCGATAAGTGCCAGTTAGCAAGCCCGGATGGGTTTCACCTGCATCGACCCCACCTTCCCGCTTTTTGTAACCTTCCAGTTCTCTGACTCTACAGAGCCCCCATCAGGCCCCCTCCTTACTCCCACCTTCTCCCTTTAAAATGCCCAGTCACCTCCATGCAAATCACAGTTGAGGTCAGGTCACGTTGGACATTTCCCTATTGCAACAGTATGTTACCGATGAAAACCTGTCCTTACCATGTTAACTAGTGGCTTGATCTTGGTTTATCTTGACTTCCTTTATGGACACTGATATTTGAATTTCATAAAATTTTCACATCATGAATATTATTATTATTATTTTTTAAAAACATTTAAAATCGTGAAAAGCATTCTTCGCTTGTGGGCCGTACAGCAGGTGCGGTGTGCTTTACACGGGACTTCTGGCTAAGGAGCACGTGGGGCCTCGCTGCCAGCAACGTGACTTGCCATCTCTGAGGGCCAGGTGAAGAAGGTGGGGTTTTGGAAGGTAGCAGAGTGTAAATGGCGGCACTCTGCAGGGCCCTGTGCGTCTAACTGCTAAGCTCTGCTTCCTGGTGTTCTTTGCGACAAAAGTCCAGCATCAGAAATCAGACACTTGTGGCTGTGCTAGCATTTGGACGCCTCCCATGCCGGGGATCTGGAAATAACCCCTCCTATTTTTAACACCCTTGCCTAGTCAGATGGTCTCTGGTTTCTCCCAAAGAATACCCCAGGGCCCAGAGGTACAAGTTGGAATTTAGAACCTCTCAGTCTCATTGGTAAACAGGACCCCTCTGCTCCGCTCTCCCCCTCATCCCCACAGAAGTCCTTAGCATACCTGGGGCGGGGGCTGGGAGGGGGCGGCGGTGGGGCGGGCGTGGGGGAGACACACTTTCCTTTCTCTTTCAGGGTAGTGGGGTCCCTGAGCTGTGGGCAGGAATCCAAGCCATTTTTCTATGCGCAACACAAGGGAAAAGCGACTTTTCAAAGAGCTTTTATTTCAAACCACAGTCAGAAAACACCCAGTTAGAAATGCTTCTCAGGCCTCCCAGAAGCCAGGGACGGGAGGTTCAGCTCACCGCAGAGGATGTACCTTGTCACCGATGACGAGGAGAGAGGGGCTGGCTACTTACACAGGAGAACACCCAGAGGTTGCAGGAGCACGGGGCGTTCCGATAAGGTAACAGAGGACAAGTGGCCCAGCGGTGACAGCTTTGGGCTCCAGAGGAGCTGGCCCTGCCTCCTGCCCATGTCTGGATCATGTCCGCTTGCTTGCTCGATTGGCAGAGGAGACTGTCACAGCCCAGGGAAGAGCTCAGAGAGGGGACGCAGCTGCAGCTGTTGTAGGGCAGGTGGGAACAGGGGAGACGTGAAGCTCCTGCCTCCTTTCTAGAATGTTCTTTCTAGGCTCGGCTTCCTGAGGGGACAGCCCTTCGAGTCACTGGGCCCCCAGGAGGGCTAGTGTTCAGGATCCGCGTCCATGCAGGACTCCCAGGGGTTCTGGGGCATCCGAGGCAGGGAGAAAAGCAGGAGGGTGAGGCCACCGAGGAAGAGAAGGATGAAGGCGGCGCAGGCGCAGGCGAAGGACCAGGAGTAATAGTACTCGATCCAGACCGTTTCCTCGCTGTCGATCATGCGCTTCACCGACTGCCGCATCACCTCCACCGAGACGAAGATGCAGAGACCTGAGGGCGGAGCCGGACACTCAGCGCCCCGCCCCGGCCTGCGCCTCCGGGGGCCTCTGCTCCCGGCCTTGGGGGGCACTGACTCCAGACCGAGGGTCTACATGGCAACCTGCAAAAGTGCCCCCTCTGCCTGCCCGCCGCGCACTTCGCGCGCCCTCAGGGTACCTGCGTTGCTCTCCTCCTCTTGTGAGTGTTAAAATGAATTCAAAATTTTATGAGTAACCGGCATTACTCTTAGTGTCTTGAAGGTTAGATCTTGGTGAGAAGTGGACAAACTGCCAAGATCCCGCCCCCTCCCGGACCCAACAGAGCTCCCGGCCAAACCCGGGAATTCCTCCGGCCCCCAAGAGGGCCTGAGGGTGCGGCGGCAGCGTCCTCCACGCTGTGGCGTCATCCCCCACCCCGTGACGTCAACCCCTACCGCGTGCCCTTCACCTGTGACGTCACCCAAACCCGCGTCCCCACCCTGTGACATCATCTCCCACACTGCGATGTCGCCCCCGCCCGGTGACGTCATCCCTCACCCCGTGACGTCATCCCCTACCGCGTGCCCTCCACCTGTGACGTCACCCAAACCCACGTCCCCACCCTGTGACGTAATCTCCCACCCCGCGATGCTGTCCCCCGCCCTGTGGCGTCATCTCCCACCCTGCGACGTCATCCCCACCCTGTGACGTCATCTCCCCCATCCTACCTGCGAAGGCGTAGAACAGGGACGCCGGCCTCAGCA
>NW_011898362.1:1414-2464 GCF_000151845.1 Pteropus vampyrus | reverse complement strand
ACAGAGACTCATGGACATGGACTATAGACTAGTGGTCACCAGAGGGTGGGGTGGGGGGAGGTAGGTAGATGGGATAAAGGGGTCAAATATGTGAACTGAAATTTAAAGAAATTGAGAATGACAGAAAAAGATATTTTTTAATGAAAAATGTTTTATTAGGCAATGAAGATCTACATATATCTATACTTCAGAGAGTATAACTTGAAAATAAATTTTTAAAATTCAGGAGTTATAATAAAATAATCTAAAACATTGAAAGACTTGAACTTGCATCTTAGGCCTTAAAAATCAACTTGACAAAAACATGTAGACATATACTAATGGGTGAATAATGAAGTCTAAAATAGACATAAGCTGTGACCAAGCCATTGAATGTTTTAATAATAACTTTTTATGATGGTTTAGTGTTCACGATCTTCAGTTAAAAAGGCAGGATACAAAACTATAATAAATATCAACTTAACTATGCAAATGTATATGGATCTATAGCTATATCAAATGAATTAAAACATTTCAAAGAAAACAGCACCAGATTACTATGGCAGTTTTCTTTGGTTAGAGTTTGGGTGATATTTTTATTTTCTTCTCTTTTTTTATATTTACTTTGATATGATAAATGACACTCATGATCAGAATAAATACTCAGTTATCTTTTTTTAATAGGAAAGATCATACCATTTAGCTCTTTTAATCAAACATTGACATCAGAAAAAATACACTAAAGTTTGGTTTACTTGTGTCATAGATTGATGGCAAAAATGGACACAATTCTCCATACTTTTCTTTATCAATATCCTTCATAGTCTGTCTTTGAATTCTTCCCGTCAAGATATGGTGTCTCCTCACTTTGAATCAAGGCTGGCCTTTGACTTAATTTTGACACTCAGAAGTGATTTAACGCTATTTCCAAGCCTAGGACTCAAAAAAGCCTTAAATGCTTCTGCTTTTGTTCTTTTTCATGGATGTCGGCTTTGTCATGAGAACATACCTGGGCTGGCACACTGGAGGAATGTGAGAGGCACATTGAGAAGAGTAGCCAATAGTGAGTGA
>NW_011898362.1:0-474 GCF_000151845.1 Pteropus vampyrus | reverse complement strand
TATTTTCTTCTCTTTTTTTATATTTACTTTGATATGATAAATGACACTCATGATCAGAATAAATACTCAGTTATCTTTTTTTAATAGGAAAGATCGTACCATTTAGCTCTTTTAATCAAACATTGGCATCAGAAAAAATACACTAAAGTTTGGTTTACTTGTGTCATAGATTGATGGCAAAAATGGACACAATTCTCCACACTTTTCTTTATCAATATCCTTCATAGTCTGTCTTTGAATTCTTCCCATCAAGATATGGTGTCTCCTCACTTTGAATCAAGGCTGGCCTTTGACTTAATTTTGACACTCAGAAGTGATTTAATGCTATTTCCAAGCCTAGGACTCAAAAAAGCCTTAAATGCTTCTGCTTTTGTTCTTATTCATGGATGTCGGCTTTGTCATGAGAACATACCTGGGCTGGCACACTGGAGGAATGTGAGAGGCACATTGAGAAGAGTAGCCAATAGTGAGTGA
>NW_011898361.1:3459-4218 GCF_000151845.1 Pteropus vampyrus | reverse complement strand
CCGGTGAAGGAAATAAGACATACAAGCCCAGGAAGCACAGAGAGTCCCAAACAAGATGAACCCAAAGAGGCTCACATGAAGATATATCATAATTAAAATGCCAAAGGTTAAAGACAAAGAGAGAATCCTAAAAGCAGCAAGAGAAAAACAATGAGTTAACTACAAGGGAGCTCTCCTAAGACTGTCAGCTGATTTCTCAACAGAAACTGCAGGACAAAAGAGATTGTCGTGAAATATTCAAAGTAATGAAAAGCTTACAGTAAGTCTATCATTTAGAATGAAAGGACAGATAAAGAGCTTCCCAGACAATTAAAAGCTAAATGAGTTCATCACCACCAAACCAATATAACAGGAAACATTAGAGATTCTTATTTAAGGAGGAGGAGGAGGATAAATATGAATAACAAAATGGCAATAACTACATATCTATCAACAATTAGTTTCTAAGTAAATGGATTAAATGCTGTAACCAAAAGATATAGGGTAGATGAATGGATAAGAAAACAAAACCTTTACATACACTGCCTATAAGAGACTCACTTCGGGTCAAAAAACACACATACTGAAAGTAAAGAGATGGAAAAAGTTTTATAAAAATGGAAACAAACAAACAAAAAAGCTGAGGTAATGATACTTATACCAGATAAAATAAACAAAGATATAACAAGAGACAAAGAAAGACCCAGTAATCCCACTTCTGGATATTTATCCAAAGAAACCCAAAACACTACTTTGAAGGGAAATATGAACCTATATGTT
>NW_011898361.1:0-2392 GCF_000151845.1 Pteropus vampyrus | reverse complement strand
CACTGAGAAAAAATAAGAAACTAATATAGGGACAAAGACTATCACGGCCCTTTGTGGTGGTCAACAGCGGGTCAGTTCCTTGCCACCATCTTGAGTATGCATTATATACCACCCTATCATTTAAGGATTACCTAGGCCAGGGATCGGAATCGTGTGTCAGTACTGGGGTTATTAGCGTGTAGTTACTGCCGTGCTTGTCTAAAATACCCCACCGGGTCCAGAGTCTGCAAGAATATAGAGAGATGGCATTTTTTTTTTTTTTAACCATTTCAGGTTCGAGAGTGGTTGGAGGTGCGGAGTGATGTGGGCAGTTAGAAATGTAGCGAGTCATGCGGCCCTTGAGAGCCATATCTAGGAAAGCTTATTGTTATCAGCACAACGATGTAGTTTGGAGACGCACTTGTAGCGTTGGTGGAGTGGATTTAAAAGAAAAGATTAGTCTGATGGAAAGGTGGGACTAGACGTGCTTTCTTCGGTTAGAGGCTTTAGTATGAAACTGATCGCCTCCACGAGACGATGAGGGAGTAATATTTAGTATTGTATTATTTTTCGAATATACGTCCCATCCAAGCGATTAGGCTTATTAATCATTTGGAAATCAGAAAATAGTGGTATTATTTCCTCTTATCTGCATAAACCTTGGTTTTACAATAAAAGGCGGTTTTGCAGTTAACTGTGAGTTTAGGAGTCATTAGGCAATTTTCACCTTGAGTAGCATGTTTTTTGTGTGTGTGTGTGTGAAAACTAACAGATCCGCCTATTTGGTGGAAATGTTAAGCTTAATTTTTCTTTTTATCAGTAATGATTTTGGGAAGCATTACGTCTTAGAATGAACTAAAATCAGGGGAAATAGATTTACATCAGGATCAAAGTGAAATTCTTGCTAATGGACTTGTATACCCTCGAAAGAAATTGCCTGGCTGAAACCGATGCTCTTCAGATGATAATCTCATTATTGAGCTTTAGTCTCGGTCAATATTTTTGTTTTGTAAGATCTCCACATTGGATTAAAGTAGAGAATCCAGCTGCTCTTTTCTTCTCTCTTCACACTCTCCTTTCCTCCCTCGACCCCCTCCCCTGTAATTTTTAACAAAGTTAAATTTAACCCACCCTTAACTTTGTCTAATTTCCTAAAGAAAATCACCTTTTTTTTTTTTTTGAAGGGGGCGGGGATTATGTATGACTTGGATAGTCTTAATGACAGTTGCTTGGTTTGGAAGCTGTTGAAGAAACAACTTGAGCTATATAAAGAGAGAAGAGGTAGTGATAAATATTTCTTTCAAAATTTAGGTCTGTCAGTGTTGCAGTACCTTTTGGTAGTATACCAACCATGAATCCTAATGTCCTTCATCTGTTAGTCTCTGAATTTTAAAGGAATCATTTTCTCATATCACTTTGAGTCCTGTGTAACTGCATAGTTTCTAGCACTCTCTAGTGGCCTAGTCAAGGAAGAGTTGGTTTGAGAAATAGTTTAATGATTAACAGTGAATAATACATTTTCAAGTTTGCATAGGATTCTCAGCAGATCTATAAGCTTGGTACATTTTTGTTTTTAAGGATAAGTTTCCTATAAAAATATGTCATTATAATCTTTGTAAACAAACCAAGGTGCCCTCTGAGGTTGACATTCATCTACATTGTAACTACAGAAATGGATCCCCCTGTGAACAGGAATTAAAGTACAGGTGGGTTATGGTTTTTGTATCCATATTTTGATTCTTCTTCTGATAGGCGGGGTGAGAACATGGTCAGATTTCATAACTTTCTGCCCACTTTAGGCCTTAATTGCACTACTGAATGTAAAAATGTTTCCTTGATTATTTAGAACTCAGTGCTACCACAGTGGCTTGTCCTGTACATTTCCGGCATATAATATAACAAGCATCTTGCCACTTAAGGGTTTGTGTGGGAAGATAGAAACTAGCAATAACATCAGAGATTTTTAGTTTCATTGGCTATTCTGACTTAACATAGTCTACATTATATTTCGAACATATAGACACTCTGGGGTATAGGTAATGTTTTTTTAAATAATTTCTTTCTCTGAACCATTTATGTGACCCAAAATTTTACAGCAACTTATCCTCAAAACACAGAGTCCTTTTTGTAGCTATAGTAAATACTTTTACTAACTGTATTTTACTCTGAGGGAAGAAGAGTTGCCAAACACACTTTTAGTAATTTTGCACTGTTACGGAGTTTGGTTTAATTTGGTCAGTAATCTGGAGGACAGGAAACTGCTTTCGAGACACAGTTTGGGGCCTAACGCAACTCTTTGGGTAGAAATTCTTAGAGAAATTTTTTGTTTTGTAAAGGAGCTAGAAAGATATATGGGAAATGGTTGGTAAGTGAGAGGCTGAAGGACTCTAAGATCCAGAAGTCCTACCTTACT
>NW_011898360.1:2932-4023 GCF_000151845.1 Pteropus vampyrus | reverse complement strand
TTTATGAGCTTGTTTGATTACATGTATAAGTGACATCACACAGTATTTGTCATTCTCTGCTGCCTTCTATTTCACTTAGCATAACGCTTTCAAGGTCTATCCATGTTGTCCCAAATGCTAGGATTTTCTTATTTTTTATGGCTGAATAATGACAATTTCTTTTTCGCTTTACACTTGGAGAGAGATCTGCTACATGTTTTCACACCCGATCCCTCACAGGAGTGTGTCAGGAGCCCGTAGCCGATGTATTAGATTAAGAATACGCAGATTATGACCTGCTGGATGAGTAGGCACATGTCACACACACGGGGTTGGCAGGTAGCTCCCTTGCAGCCCAGCACCCACTTTGAGGAAGTGAAAACCCTAGGATTGTTTTCATCGAAGGCGCAGTTTCAATTCACTCACACAGATGAAATGAAGTCACAAGTTTTATTCCTTAAAAATTCCAAACTTGAGGGAAGGTGAGGAGAAGGAGCACAAAAGTGCTGGGGAAAGGGGGCCCTCCATCTAAAGTCACAAAGGAACAGGTTATAGAGTGCAGAGTCACAAGTACCTATTGCTTCGGAGGTGGTTGGGCAAAGAAGATTCACTTTTCTAAGGCTCCACTTTAGGTGTTTATTTTAAAAGGTGTCTGGGAAAATCAAAGCTGGGACTTGGGATGAGAAAGCAAAAAATTCAGAATGTCACCACAGCAATGTGTGCCTTTACTGACATCCTAATCTTAGCTCTTTATTTAAAAATCTGGACTCTGGGTGTGAGCAGGGTTGTCGTACTGTAAAATGCCTAGGCAGCAAGTCCGAAGAGCCATTTCCTCATCACAGGAGTTACATAGCCTTATTAACTTGAATCCACATCCAAGGGGATCTCTGCAGTGGTGCTTTCCCCTTTTTGTGCTTCCGGTTCTGGAGTGAGTTCATATTTCGCCAGTAATTCGACAATGGCCTTCAAATAAGAGAAAATTGAATGTTATAATGCAAGAGGTAACTTTGGTAAAGTAGTGAGGAGAGGGAGCAGAAAATCTTTAGCAGTCCATGCCACACTCATCGTGTCACTAAAGGCACGCATTGCTGTGGTGACATTCTGATTTTTTT
>NW_011898360.1:0-271 GCF_000151845.1 Pteropus vampyrus | reverse complement strand
AGAGAAGAAATGGCAATTGTCACACTCCTTTCCTGCCTTGCCCGGTCAGGGAGTCTTCTTCTCCATCAAGCCTTTCTCAAAACCAACAGAAAGAAATTATTTACCGAAAAATGTGGTGTAATAAATGGAGGATAGCTGGAGAGTGGAAACCGCTCTTATCCCCCAACTCTCTGTGTCATGGATTACTATGTCTTCCTCAATATCCAATCTACTTTTTTTTTGAGATTTCATCTAAGAAATGAACTTGAATGGCTTTTACTTCAAGGATTTT
>NW_011898359.1:7151-7567 GCF_000151845.1 Pteropus vampyrus | reverse complement strand
TTCATTGACTTCTTACTAAATACCAGACATAGGCCCATGTGTTTTTCATGTAGGCATAAAATTTAATTCTCACAACATTCCTGAAAAGTACCTATCTCATGTATTTTCTAGATAAAGAAAACAGGCTCAAGAAATTAAATAATTCATCTGAGTTCACACCAATAGCAAATGGGATCAAAGGCAGATCTGTGTGGCCCTGGTGCCCACACTCTTTCCACCATATTGTGTCATCATGGACTGAGGCCGGAGGGGTGGAGAAGTAGACACATGGGATCTGGCCTTGTGGTCCGGCTGCCAGTGGCCCTTGTGTAGAGATCCGACTGGAGGCCTGGTCCACTGAGGACTGGCCTGGGGCCTGTGGCTATTTGACTAATGCCCCAAGGCCAACTTGGTCCAGTTGCTGAATCAAAGAACTT
>NW_011898359.1:0-1831 GCF_000151845.1 Pteropus vampyrus | reverse complement strand
TTAAGTACACTCACATTATTGTGCAACCAATCTCTAGAAATTTTTCATCTTGCAGAACTGAAACTCCATATCTATTAGTCAACAGGACGTCCCACACATTTTGTACTGACTTATGTGTTTACACATATCTTATGTAACTGGTTTGATTATGTTCCTAAAGGACACAGCCTAGGCAGATTTTTACAACCCTCCTGGAGTCTCACACCTTGTTGATGAGAAAAATTTTCCAGAGATGTAAAAGCTCACACCGTCAAATCCATCCAAATGAACCTACCTCTACATCCCTGCCTCACTTGTTTCTAGTTCCAGGGGTTGGTCCAGCCAGTCTCTGGTGCTTGCCTGTTAGGAAGAATGTAAGTCACGTCTGCAGGATAAACAAAGGCACAGAACGGACTCACTGCTGTTGTGCTTCAGGTGGTCCAAGGAGGTGTTAGAAAAAAAGATTTATGGGGAGGGATGGTTGTGCCAGGTGTTGGAGGACCTTAACGTTCAGGCTCAGGACGTCAGACTATCTCGTAGGCATAAGGTTTTGGTTGCAGTATCGCGGCGAAGACACTGCTTTAGGAGAATTATTCTGGTCATGGTGGGTGGGTTAGTGTGGAGAAGAAAGGTATTAGAGAGACGGAGGTTGTCTGAGGCTAATGCAATAACATACACTTAAAGCACAAAGGACGAACTAGGATGATAAATGAGGTAGAATGAATCAATCATATGTGATCAAGATAATGGACAAAAAGGCTTGGTGAGAGTTGATGTGCATTTGGATGGATCTGTAGGGATAGGGAGAATTAAGGATGTCCCAGAATTTACTGTGGATAATTGTCACTAGAATAAGGCCATCTTAAGAAGAAGAAAGGAGGAGATGGCTTGGGGAGTTATGAGGTAAAGTGATAAACCTAAATTTAGATACTTTGAATATGTGGAAACAGTAGAAGTGCTAACCGGGCAGAGTTTTGGAGGCAGGAATGGATGTCGTGGAAGGAGAGGCCAGACCCTGAGAGACCCAAGTCTGGCTCTTCTACCTCTAGAAGGAAACTCAGGGACAGGCAAAACCTGTGTGTTTTTGCTTCCCATCTCTGCTTCCCCTTCATTTCCAGGATAGGGGAGATTTTGGTTATGTTTGAAGGCAGAAGGAAATGAAGCTACTAGAAACAGGGAAAACCGAAAGTGAGTAGGGAGAGGAGATGGCTTTGGACAGGCCGAGGGCCCTTTTCTTCCAAAACTAGAGAGAAGGACTAAGACATTCACTCGTGCCAGCCTCTTTTGAAGTGGAAGAGAGGAAACTTTGAGCAGAGAAAGCAGGGAGGAAGGAGGCCTGCAGAGCCCGTGTTGGGGGACTGGAGTCTGGAGAACCCAGATCTGCCTGGCCACGGCTGGGCATGTGGGAGTCAGCCAGAGCAGGCTGGGATAATCCTTCCTCCCTTATCAAAAATATAAGAGGAAACAAGTGAGTAAAGCGAAGGAGCTGCTCAAAATGGCCACAGTCAAGAGCGAAGAGTTCCACTTTGGAAATCATTTGAATCGCGGATTATAATAATTCTGTGATGACTATGGACATGACAGCGTAATTCCTTTATCATCAATCTGAAATGGATTGATTGGTCGGAGATTTAGACTTGGGCTAGCCTTGTCAGCACAGTCTGCGATGCTATGGTAATGCAAATTAGGTAGACTATATTAGAATTAGACTGCAAAATAGAGACTGTGGAAATAAAAGGCTAATTGGGGCAGAAAGTTTGAGTCCTTCCAGTGAGGAGTTCAGTTCTGGTTCTCCAGAGGTCCAGAGTTAATTGTAAGGTAGTCCAACGTGGAACTCAAGTGAACACTGACC
>NW_011898358.1:4342-4661 GCF_000151845.1 Pteropus vampyrus | reverse complement strand
ATAGAAATGAAGAAATAGACAAATCAAAAAATAATAGATAGTGATTTCAATATCCCAATTATTCAGCCTTAAAAAGGAAGGAAATTCCGACACATGCTACAATATGGATGAACTTTGAGGACATTATGCAAAGTTAAATAAGCCAGTCACGAAAGGTACCAAGGGTAGTAAAACTCATAGAAACAGAAAGTAGAATGGTAGCTGCCAGGGCTGAAAGGGGAAATGGGGAGATGTCAGGTAATAGGTATCAAGTTTCAGTTTTGGAAGATGAAAGTTATATCAAGATTGATTACATGACAATGTGAAAATACTTAACACT
>NW_011898358.1:0-2167 GCF_000151845.1 Pteropus vampyrus | reverse complement strand
ATATCAGGAAATTTTCCAAACACTTGGAAACTAAACAACACATTCCTAAATTATTTGTGGGTCAAAAAAGAAATTTCAAGAAAAATTAAAAATGCATTGAACTGAATGTAAAGGAAATTACAACACATCAAATTTGTTTGTATTTGTGATGACCGATGGTCTATGTATAAAACGCCAAGTACAGTTGACCCTTGAACGATGCGGGGGTTAGGGGTACCAATGCCCTGTGCAGTCAAAAATCCACCTATAACTTTGGACTCCCCAAAAACTTAGCTATTAATAGCCTATGACTGACCAGGAAGCCTTAGTGATAAACAGTTGATTAACACAATTGTGTATTCTACATGTATTATGTACTGTATTCTTACGGTACAGTAAGCTAGAAAAAAGAAAACAATATTAAAGAAATCATAAGGAAAGTATATTTACAGTACTGCACGCATTTATTGAAAAAAATCAACATACAAGTGGTCCCAAACAATTCAAACCCATGTTGTTCAAGAGTCAACTATAATCTTAAATAAAGCACCTAGAACTAATTTTTTTATGTTGACTTTGCTCAATACAAGGTCAACATAAAAAAGGCAATTGTATTTCCATACATTAGCAAAGAACTGAAATTAAAAATGTAATTTTTATTTACAACTGCTCGAAAAAAAGTAACAAGTATAGAATTTAATAAAACATCTACAGGATCTGTATGCTGAAAACAACAAAAGGCTGATGAAGGAAATCGAAAGTCTAGTAAATGGAGAAACTTAACGATGTTCATGGATTGGAACAGTCAACACACTAAAGATGTCAATTCTCCCCAAACTGATTTATGGGTTTAAGGAAATTGCTTTTAAAATCCCACCAAGGCTTTTTTAGAGATAGACAAAATAATTCTAAAATTTATATGGAAGGATGAAGGAATCAAAATAACAAACAATTTTAGAAAAGTGTAAGGTGGAAAAAAAATTTTTTAAATAAAAGTAACAAATAAATAAATAAATAAGGTAGGAGGAAACACTTTGCCTAATTTCAGAACGCACCATACCGCAACAGTAATCCAGAACGTGTGCGGTGTGGCTTGAAGATCAATAGCACATAAGAGAACCCGGCAAAAGACCCACGCAAATATTCCCAACTGATTTTTTAAAACAAACTTCTTTAAATTTGCAGAAAAATTTATATACCTATATACCTCACACCCAATTCCCTTCTTACTATTATTGTGCATGAATATGGTATGTGTTGTAAGTAATGAACCAATAGTGACATATTATTCCTAAGGTCTATATTTTATTCTCATTTTGTTTCCCCCCCCCAATGCTTCTTTATTTTCCAAGATCCCAGACAGGATATCACATTACATTTAGTCATCACGTCTCCTTAGGTTTCTCTTAGCCATGAGAGTTCCTTAGTCTTTCTTTGTTTTTTACAACCTCGACAGTTTTAAGGAGTACTAGTCAGCATATATTTTGTAGAAAATGCTCCAACTGGAATTTTCTGATGTTTCTCTCATGATCAGACTAGGGTTACGTGTTTTAGGGAGGAAAACAAGAGTAAAGTGCCATTCTCATCACATCACATCATATCACAAGTACATACTATCAACATGACTTATCACTGACATTGACACTGATATTGACATTAATCACCCGGATGAGGCAGTGTCTGTCAGGATTCCACACTCTAAATTAGGTGTTTAAGGAGAGGGGTGTTATGTGTTCCACCTCCTCGAGGGTAGAGTATCTACATAAATTATTGCGCAACTGATTTTTATCAAAAGTGTAAAAGCAACTGAATGAAAGATAGCTTTTTCAACAAATAGTGTTGGAGCCATTTGGCATGAGGCGCAAAAATGAACCTCAACTCAAACCTCACATCTTATATAAAAATTAACTCAAAATGGATCATAGACTTAAACTTAAAATGATTAGTCTTTTAAAAGAAAACCTGGAGAAAATCTTTACGTCCTAGCTGTTGCTGTCTTCTTATACTTGATACCAAAAGTGTGACCTATGAAACAAAAATATGTATAAACTGAACTTCATCAAAATTCAAATATTTTGCTCTGCAAAAGACCCTGTTAAGAGGATGAAAATACAAGCTATAGAATGGGAGAAATTACAAACTATATATCTCATAAAGGACTAATATCTAGAATATAGAAAGAATACCC
>NW_011898357.1:5154-6381 GCF_000151845.1 Pteropus vampyrus | reverse complement strand
TTTTTTCTCTAAGGTCAGGAACAAGACAAGAGTACACACTCTTGTCACTTTTATTCAACATAGTATTGGAAGTCCTAGCCAGAGCAATTAGGCAAGAAAAAGAAATAAAAGGCATAAAATTGGAAAGGAAGAAGTAAAACTGTCACTATTTGCAGATGACATGGTATTATATATAGAAAACCCTAAAGACTCCACCAAAAATACTGTTACAGCTAATAAATGAATTCAGTAAAGTTGCAGGATACAAATCAATATACAAAAATCTGTTGTGTTTCTATACACTAATAACAAACTATCAGAAAAAGAAATTAAGAAAATAGTCTCTTTTACAATTACATAAAAAAAAAAAAACCCTAGGAATAAATTTAACCAAGGAGGTGAAAGACCTGTACATTGAAAACTATAAAACATTGATGAAAGAAACTGAAGAAGACATGGATAAATAGAAAAATATTCCATGTTCATGGATTGGAAGAATTAACGTTGTTAAAATGTCCATACTACCCAATGCAATCTCTATCAAAAGTCCAATGGCATTTTTCACGGAAATTTGTATGGAACCACAAAAGACCTCGAAGAGCCAAAGAAATCTTAAGAAAGAAGAACAAAGCTAGAGGCATCTTGCTCCCCTATTTCAAACTATATTACAAAGCTATAGTAATCAAAACAGCATAGTATTGCCATAAAAACAGACACAGATCAATGGAACAGGATAGAGATCCCAGAAATAAACCCATGCATATATGGTCAAATAATTTATGACAGAGGAGCCAAGAATATACAATGGGGAAAGGACAGTCTTTTAAATAAATTGTATTGGGAAAACTGGATGGCCACATGCAAAAAAATGAAACTGGAGCACTATCTTACTCCAGATGAAAAACTCAACTCAAAATGGATTAAAGACTTGAACATAAGACCTGAAATCATAAAACTAGAAAAAAAACACAGACAGTAAGCTCCTTAACATTGGTCTTGGCATTGATTTCTTAGATCTGACACCAAAAGTAAACAAATGGGACTACATCAAACTAAAAGGTTTCTTCACAGCAAAGAAAATCAGCATCAAAATGAAAAGGCAACCTACCAAATGTGAGAAAATATATGCAAATCATATATCTAATAAGGGGTTATTATCCAAATATATAGAGAACTTATACAAAACTCAGCAAAAAAAAAAAAATCTGATTTCAAACTGGGCAGAAGATATGAATAGACATTTTTTCC
>NW_011898357.1:0-2514 GCF_000151845.1 Pteropus vampyrus | reverse complement strand
CATCTTGGAAAGGTCTATCAGGAGACATAACCAGCACATATTTGGAAGAGAGAACTGGAAGTGAGTTCACCAATTTAGAATTTTGATCACCAATTTAGAGGACAGTGACAGTCAGTCCGTAGGGTGGGTGGAAGCCAGTGTGAATTGCCTTAAATCCCATTCTGAGGACATATGGGAATTTTCCGTGAAATAAGGGAAGAAATCAATACCACTTGCCCTCTTCCTGTGGTTTTGGATGGCCACTCCTACCTCCTCTCCTTTTTGTCCAATGCCTTCCTCATCAGCATTCTCCTCTGTCTCCAAGCTCAGAGCTTTGGTAATATACCAAGTAGCTCCTCTCCTGAAATAAATTTTATATCACCTGTTCCTTTCATAGAGAACCACAGACTGACTCTTAGGCCCCAGTCATTCACCAATCAAACACTGTATATTCCCTGTCATCAGTGTAGAAATTTGATTTTAAAAAAAAATCTACATCTTACTAAAATGTTTTCTCTCATGGAAAGAAAACTCAAAGGATTAGAGGAAACCTCTGTTGATTAAATCACTGACTATACATTATTAAGTAAGGTAGCATAATTTGTATGTAAGAACACAGAGTTTGAAATCAGACAGTTTGAATCTCAGCTTTACCATTTCCAGGCTCTGTGAATTTAGGCAGGTCAGTTAAGTTCTCTGAGCCTCAGTTTCAATAACCCTATCTCGTAGGGTTGTCACAAGATTAAAGGTAAACCATATAGCATATTGTTTTATAAAAGGCAACTTTAAAAAAGGATGCATTTTAAAACAGGTAATATAACTAAAAGAGGAATTGCTGAAGAATTTACTCTAAGCAAGCCTCGTGTAAAGCAGGAATGACTCTAGAAATCTAGATTTTCAACCTGTTACTGATAAAAATTAAGGATGCTCAATTTAATTAACCGGTTGGAGTAACATTTGTTTTAACTACTTAGAAAGGAGCCTGCTACCAAAAGGATAGATTGAAATATTTAAAACAAAAAAATTGTCAGAATCATTTTAAAGATTCTTTTTTTTTAGATATATTAAACCTTTTATGGGGAAAGTCTTATTTTATTCTACTAAATATCTTTATTTCTTTATCAGGAATTGCAAAAATCAAAGTCAGAACTTATATGCCTTTATAATGAAATTCAAAGTCTTCCAGGGGCAGCAGAAGACAGAGACCATTTTTTAATAGCTTATAACCTGCTACAAAGAGAGAATTCTGAGTTAGAAACAAAGGTGAGACTGATTTATTAAGTCTTTAAATGTTCAATGTATGACATGTTTTATGAGGATAAGATCAAAGGAAATTAATTTTTAGTAAGAGATAATTTGGAAATTGGAGTTTCTTTTATTATTATAAAATAAATTACCATATAGTATGGGTTATAAGTCAAGCTGTATTTCTGGATAAACATTCAGACTTCAGTCACTACTTCACTCAGGATCAATCCATGTCTTTTTTACCTTAAATCAGCTTCCTAAAAGCTTAAATTTTGGAGCACATATTATAATGTAAAAGGTTTACTTTAAAACAGAATTACCATATGATCTAGCAATTCCATTTATGGGTATACACCCAACAATATTGAAAGCAGGGTCACAAAGAGATATTTGTATAATCATGTCCATAGCAGCAAAAAGATATTTGTATAATCATGTCTATAGCAGCATTCACAATATCTAAAATGCAGAAGCAAATCAATGGACGATTGGATAAGCAAATAGTGGAATATACATACAATGGAATATCATTCAGCCTTTAAAATGAAGGATAATCTGCAATATGCTATAACATGGATCAACCTTAAGGACATGTGAAGTGAAAAAAAAAATACTATATGATTCCACTTATGTGAGTAGTCTGAGTAGTCAAAATCATAAAGACAGAAAGTATAATGGTGGTTGCCAAGGATGGGGGAGGGAAGAATGGGAAATTGTTCTTTAATAGGAGTAGAGTTAGTTTTACAAGATAAAGAGAGTTATGGGATGGATGGTGGTAATTGTTGTACAATGTGAATGTATTTAATACCACTGAACTGTACACTTAAAAATGGTTAAGATGGTAAATTTTGTGTTACATGTATTTTATCACAATAAAAAATGCAAAAACATAGAAACAAAAGTTTACTTAAATGTCTTTGACTTTAAAACTTAAAATCAAAACATCTTTCTTAGTTTTACTGAAATTAGACTCATACTTAGAATTTGGAAAATGTTTAAATGTCTTCACCCCAGTTTGTTCCCCAAGTATAAAAATGGCTGTCAGACCAGGGTTAGTGCAACGGTAGATGGAGAAGTTGCCTGGAGTGTAATTTCTGGAGTCCCACCTACTAGGTTATCACCAACTCCTGGCTGAAAATTTCCTTCCTCAGTCACTCTCTTGATCTTGATTAAAATGGCAGAATGGAGTGGAGGCTTGAACACAACATTTAAAATATATTGTGTTTATTTTAATACCATTCGTGAAGTGGAGGACTAAATCAAGGCCTAATTTAGTCTATATGAAGC
>NW_011898356.1:5528-7915 GCF_000151845.1 Pteropus vampyrus | reverse complement strand
GAAGGGAATGAGGGCGATTCCATCACTCTCGGGGGCCGGTTCCCCTTCCCTCCTCCCGCGTTTGCCCCCCTTAAAGGCCGTGGGGCGGGCGGCAGGGAGGGGGGCGGCGATGGTGTTTTGCTGACTCTTTGGGCCTCGGGGCAGTGGTTTTGGTGGAGCTTTGTTTTCCCCTCTCGTTGTCTGTGTTGATTCGGAGGAAACACAGGGACGGCTGGTTTGGTGGCTGCGTTGTCTTAGCTCCCTGCGTTTCCTCCGTCCAGAAATACTGACTTTCTGCCTAAGCCCTGTCAGCCATCCATTCCTGTGCCCACGCTGTCAGTGTTCATCACCAGGTCTAGCAAGTGACATTCTTTGCAAGATCGTTTTCTCCAAAGACACGAAAGCCAGGCAGGATTGCGGCCCCAGCATCCCTCCGAGCACCAAGCAGAGGCCCAGTGGAGGAGCGGACCCTGGGCGTCGGGCAGGTGAGCCTGCCAGGTGGGCGCGGCAGGCTCAGGCGGTGGGACAGGGTGCCCCAGGTGGCGCACCAGGTGGGCGTGGCAGGCTCCGGCAGTGGGACAGGGTGCCCCAGGGGCGCAGCAGGGGTGTCCTCCCCTTTCGGGTGCTCTGCATAGCCTCTCTGGTCAGGAGCTCGCCCGGGCCTGGGGTCGGCAGGCTTTCGGGTCCTCTTCCGATGGCCTCTGTCACCCAGCGAGCCTGCGGACACCAGACGAGTGGAGTGTGAGACAGGCTGGCGGTGATGGTGGACCTTCTTGTAACTCTGGACGAGGCCGTCAGCCACTCGGCTGCACCAAGCATCCTGCGTAGAGCCTGCAGAGGACACACGGCCCAGCGGAGCAGGACTCCGTTTGGGAGTGCTTCCCGGCCTGGTGAGAGAGTATGTCATCCGCCTGCCACTCACACGCCACCCGCCTTGGCCCGAAGCATCTTTCAAGTTTTAAAACACAGACTCGCTAACGAAAAGCGCGCTCCCAGAGCCCCCCAGAGACCCCCGCGGATGGACAGGCTGCACGCGGGCTGCTCCCGAGGCGAGCGTCTCACCCCTCACAAGCAGCGTTTGGTTTCTTTGCTGGGGGACGAGTGGCATTCCTTGGTGGACTCGTGAAGGAGGGCTGAGGGCTTTGTTCAGGCCGCAGGTGTGTTCTCTGCTTTCTCTTGGTTTTGAGGAAGGGACCCCTGAGCATCCATTTGCCCCAACTTCGGTTTTTGAGTTTCCTGTTTGAACATCTGAAACTCTGTAAAGGTTGATATCAGATGACTTTTATTCTGTTCTTCAAAGATCAAGGAGAAAATCGACTCATTTTTGCGAAATAGAATAACATTTTTTCCATCTTACAACTACCTTATAGTTCATTGGATCTTTTTATAAGACATATTATCAGATCTTAATGATTTTAATTTCTTTCTGTATCTAAACCATTTGGCCGTTTTATTCTCCTAGGAATCATTTACATCATTACTCGTTAATTATTCCTAATTTTGGTAAAAAAAAAAAAAGAGACTAAAATAATGAGAATTGAAGAGTAAGAGATGGAATCTTCTAGAAGAATTATGTAACAGTGAAAGAAACCATCTCTTTTATATGATACTTCAGTTTTCTTATTGTTTCCCAAATGATCCCATTATCTTTCAAGAAGGTATAAAGGAAGTCTGGGGACATCTTTGGCAGTTTTTTCTTTTGAAGCTTTTATTGAACACAGTAGAGAATTTAGAATTTTTTGTTTTCCATTCATAACGACAAAGAGAGGAAAATTGGCAGAGGAAGGCTCTGGCCCATTATCGGACGGATCAGAGGGTGACCACAGAGAGACGGGGCGCGGCTCTCTAGATGCTGCTGATGGTGGTGAAATTCCTCATATAAGCAAATTCTCAGGCTGCGGGTCCTCAGCTGAAGATAGGAGAGGATGGGCTCGGGCTCCGGCTCAGGCATCAGTGAGCGCGCGGCATGATTCCAGGAACGCGAGGGAAATTCGGTTTCTCATCCAGCTCGTCATTCGCCAGGCGGGACGCCCTCCACGACGTTTCGTGGCAAGGATGGCGACCAGCCCCTTCTGCTAAAAAGATACGTGGCAGCGTTCTTTCCCCCGTCATGGTGCTGGGGATCAGGCCGAGGCGCAATGGATCGATGCCGAAGGCAGCTGTGTATTCGGGAGGCGATGGGGAGGGGCGGAGGGAAGCTGTAGAAACGGAGGCGAGAGCCCGCGGTGTGGGCCGTTCAGCGCCCGCGGCGTTCATCAGTCTGAACGTCCTTCACAGTTCCGCGGCAGAAGTGACTGTCCTCTCTTCCATGACCTGCAGCAGTTCAAACAGATCGAATTCCGAAGGCACGCGTAAGAGCCAGGAGTACCCAGGTGGAGCTCGTCAGAGATGTATTTGGAATCTGGAGT
>NW_011898356.1:0-2053 GCF_000151845.1 Pteropus vampyrus | reverse complement strand
TGACACAAAGTTGCAGTTTATCTAAGTGAACAGAGACCAACTCAGGGAATGAACATTTCTTGTAGAGGAGGCTTTGAAGGTCTCCGGCAAGGACATGGTGCAGAATAGTGGGCCACGCCACTGCTGGCCCTTACGGAGCAGGCGTCGTGGTTGAGAGGGGCACAAGACCGGCTTTCCCCACGCCCATTCAGTCCGATCTCTCTGTGGATCCATCGATCGACTGGTTGTCAGTATATCCACCTACCTCCCTGTCCCCCTGCCTGACAGGTACCCGCCTCCCTTGTCACCTGTGTAATTCAGTGGCGTTTAGTGTAGTCACGGTGGTGCAGCCACACTTTACGACGGAGCCTCTTCAGAATCTGTGGTTTGGTCATGAATTTGGTCAGAATGGAATCCTGTCTTCTGGTCTGTTTCCTGTTCTAGTCCAAGTCCGCAGACTTATGAATCACGGCGGGGGTGCTGGAACCTGGGGCCCTGTGAGACCTGTTCTCCGCTCTTAGGTAGTTTAAATCTCAGGAGGGGTAGTGGTCGTCATCAGTCGTCAGTCATTTGGAGGTTATTGCTGGGAGCCGGAGCAGCAAGGTGACATTAGTTGCGCCGAGGTGGTGGCAGCAGCTAACTTCTTTTTAGCCCTTCGTGCCAGGAGCGTTTACAGAACTTGTTGTTTGATCGCTACCCCGTGGAGTCCACGCTGTTTTCATCCCCAGTTTGCAGATCAGCAGATCGAGGCACAAAGAGATGAGATCGGTTGATCAAGGTCTTCAAGCTGCTGAATGTCAGTGCCAGGACCCCAGCCCCGGCCGTCTCCTGCGGTGCTGACAGCATCTGTCTTTCACGGGGAAGTGCGTACGTGTCAGGTGGATCCTGGGGGCCGCTGAGGTCTCTGGGCTGACTCTCCGGTGGGAGGTGGTGATGGCCGGCAGCGGGGCTCAGCCGTGGGCGGGTGTGTTTGCCGATGGGTCGGATGGAGGCGACAGGTTGGCTGGGGACGACCTCGCGGTTTGCCTTTGCTGACAGGGAGGATGGAGTTGCCACTGCGGGGACACGGGGAGCTCGGTCTTGGGTGTGACCGCTCCTGTCGCCTGCCGGACATGCCACACATCCAGCGTTGCTCTGTCTTTGCTGTCCCTGAGGTCCTTGCGTCAACCGTGAAGTGCAGGGCTGTCCTCCAGGGCAGGTGGCTCCCACTTCCTGTCCCAGCCCGCTCTGTTCGCTGAGCCTCTGTCCTCATTTCCTGTATGGGCTCAGGGACAGTTTGGTGGCAAGTTCAGAGGACCAAGGCGACGAAGATGGTGGCAGCTTCGTTCAGTGCAGTGGTCCTTGCAGACGTACGCAAGTGACGGAGGAGGGTGGACGCCACGCTGACAGCAGAGGACAGCGCCTTCGACACGTCTGTCTCCCCGACGCGTGTGGACGAAGCGGCAGGGGAGACAGACGTGTCGAAGGCGCTGTCCACGAAGCACCCTAGCCCCGTCATTCTGCTGTCGCTCTCCTTGGTCACCAGTGGGGCTTCGGTCCGTCGCGCGCTCTGCAGATGCGTCGCGCGCTCACGTTCTGTGTAGATTTCCCCGCCGTGGGTTCGTTGGGGGTGCGCGTGAGCCCCGTGTGCGTTCGCGGGTGCGTGATCGGGGGCATGCGTGAGCCCCGTGTGCGTTCGTGGGTGCGCGGTCGGGGGTGCGCGTGAGCCCCGTGTGTGTTCGTGGGTGCACGGTTGGGGGTGCGCGTGAGCCCTGTGTGCGTTCGTGGGTGCACGGTCAGGGGCACGCGTGAGCCCCGTGTGCGTTCGCGGGTGCGCGATCGGGGGCACGCGTGAGCCCCGTGTGCGTTCGTGGGTGCGCGGTCGGGGGTGCGCGTGAGCCCCGTGTGTGTTCGTGGGTGCACGGTTGGGGGTGCGCGTGCGCGTTCGTGGGTGCGCACAGCCCAGTGCCTGTGACAGCCTTGGGCCCGCCTTCCGCTCGCTCCTCCGCCTCGGACGCGCCCTCCGCAAAACAGAGACAGTGCTTCCCACGTTTTTCCCACCGGGAGGTTAATGGCTGAGTCCATTATAGTGCTG
>NW_011898355.1:400-702 GCF_000151845.1 Pteropus vampyrus | reverse complement strand
GCGTACTCCACGAAGTCCACCTCGCCGTCCTTGTCGCTGTCCAGGACACTCAAGAACTTGTTGTAGTCACCCTCCCGAAACTCCATCTGCGGGGGTGCGGGGGAACGGAGGGGCGAGTCAGGCGGGCAGGACCACTCGCCCTCACACTGCTCCCCGCCCCCCGCGCCTGGGCGCCCCACCCACGCCCACCCTCACCCCTGCTGGGCCAACCTCAGCCCAGCCGCCCCCCAATTCTCCTCCTCAGACCATTGATCGGGCTCCCACTGTTGCTGCTGAGTGCCTGCCGTGTGTCCCGCACACAG
>NW_011898355.1:0-350 GCF_000151845.1 Pteropus vampyrus | reverse complement strand
AGCCGCCCCCCAATTCTCCTCCTCAGACCATTGATCGGGCTCCCACTGTTGCTGCTGAGTGCCTGCCGTGTGTCCCGCACACAGCCCTGCAAAGCAGCCAGGGTGATGAGGGGCCCCCTCCCCGCCGGCTGTCCTCGCCCCCTCTGGGTGTCCTTCGCTCACAGCTGGTCCCAGTCCCTCCTCGCAGAGCCTGAGCCCCGCTTCCCGGCAGGGCGGCCTCCCAGGTGCTCACCGGCGTCCAGGTGGGCAGCTCCCTCTGCAGCAGCTCCTTGAGCTCCGCCTGGCAGAGCTTGTGCTTGTCCCCACAGCGGCCCGCATACTCCTGGAAGGTGCACACGATGGCAGCCACC
>NW_011898354.1:515-2714 GCF_000151845.1 Pteropus vampyrus | reverse complement strand
CTGACCTAGCCTCCCCATCTGTCAAGCCTTCTCATAGTACCCTCAGAGCACAGGGATTGTTCTCAGCCAAGTCCCTGAGTTCTTCAGCTATCTTGCTTAATTCGGTGGTTCTTAGCCCTGGCACCAGCATAGGAAAAACAGAATGCTTTTCAGAAACAACTTTAAAATACAGGATGCCCAAGCCCTACCCCATTGACTCGGAATCTCTGAGGGTAGGGCCCATTATATTTTAAAGTGACCCAGTGCTTTCTAAGAGCACTGCCTCCCTGGGCAGTTTTCTCTCTTGTACCCCTACACTTGGGCCTGGAGGGGTGATAGCTAACCTCCTTGTTCCTTGACTCTTCAGGGTTTAATTTCTTCAAAACCTTTCAAAGCTCATGCCGTCAGACTAGAACCACCTACTTCCATGTGAGCTGTGGTCACCAGTGGCCTCCAGGTCACTTTGCAGCCACCTCTTTTCTGACAGTGTAGCCTTGTCACCAGCTCCCTCTCCATCCCTGCCCCAGGCTCCTTGCTTGGTTACTTCATCCTCCACCTAGAGGATGCAGCCACCATCCTGTCCACTTTGTGAGTCCTACACCTCCAGAGACTTACTCTTCTACCCACCTGGACCTTCACTCCCGTAGCCACACCCTAGAACCTCCTGTCCCTCCATCTTATCATTTCTAGGCTTCACTTGAATTTCACTTAATGTATAAGCTCATTCAGTATTCACAGCCACTGAACCACGTAGGTGTTCTTACTACCCCCATTTAAGCCAGGAAGCAGTGGAGCCAAGATTCAAACCCAAGTCACTTACGAGCCTGCCTTAAGAGCCTTCCCACCTCCACGACCACTTAGCCACCCCTCCTCTCATTCCAGTTCACTTCATCTGGTGTCCAGCGCCAGTAGGCCTTCCGTCCACCAGGGCTCTGATGCATTGATCCAACCACCTGTTGTATTAGTTTTGTGTCGCTGCTGTAACAGGTTACCACACATTTGGTGGTTTAAAACAACATATTTATTCTTTTACAGTTCCAGAGGTCAGAAGTCAGAAATCAGTCTCAATGGGCTAAAAGCCAGAAGGGCTCATGGCCCTTTCCTCCATCATCAAAGTGCGTGACTCTGTCTCTGCTTCTGTCATCACATTGCTGCCTTCCTCCTTTGACCTTCTCGCCTCCCTCTTATACAGACCCTGTGAATACATTAGGCCCACTTTCCTCACTTTCCCTGTCTTCTATCAGCCCCACATCCAGCCCCTCAGCTTTACTTTCAGAATGAAGCCAGTTCCGACTCCTTCTCGTGTCTGTACTGTGAACTGTCCCTGTCTGAGCTACTCGCATCTTCCTTTCGGGGATGACACAGGAGCCTCCTAACTGGCTGTCCTGCCTCTACACCTGCCTTCCTAGGATCAGCTGTATACATGGCCCCCAGAGTGATCTTCTCAAACATAAAACAGATCACATCACATCACTTCTCTGCTCAATACCCCTGATAGCTTTCCACATATTTAAAATCCAAAGTCCTCGTGGCTACACTGCCCAAATTCCCTGGCTGATCTTTTTCTCAGCCTCATTTCCTCCCGCTGGGCCCTCTCCGTGCTGAGCTCGCTGAAGCTGTCCTTGCCTTCTTGCCGTCTCTGGGCCTGTCCACCCTGGGGCCTTCGCACTTGCCATGTCCTTTACCTGAAGCTTCTTCCCCAGGTGTTCACATGGCTTGTTCCCTCACCTGATTCATGCCTCTGCTCAAAAACCACCTTGTCAGAGAGGCCTTCCCTGACCACTGTTACTCTGGAACATAGTGGAATACATTAACATGTGCTGTCTATTCATTTCTTGCCTCTCAACTACACTGAGCTCCCTGAGGGCAGGCCTGTGGTATTTGCTGCTCTAATCCTGGTACCGAGAAAAGTGCCTGGCACATTCTAGCCCCTCAACAAAGTTTGAATAAGCACATGAGCGTAAGGGAATGATGTTTGAGCTGGTCTGTGAGGTTTGATAGGATTTCCCAGAGAGCGAAACAGGGAAGGGCATTCTGGGAAAGTAAGCAACAAGGAGAAAAGGTAAAAGTGACAGCACTGAGAGAAGCAGGCAAGCAGGCCAGGTGACCCCACAGGGCCAATACTGCATCTGAGAAGGAGGAGCTTGTTAGACCCTAGCAGAGGGACACATCTCCTGATCAGGGAAGCAGTCAAAAGGGCTGGGCCAGGAGAATTCCTAA
>NW_011898354.1:0-465 GCF_000151845.1 Pteropus vampyrus | reverse complement strand
CCTTGTCAGAGAGGCCTTCCCTGACCACTGTTACTCTGGAACATAGTGGAATACATTAACATGTGCTGTCTATTCATTTCTTGCCTCTCAACTACGCTGAGCTCCCTGAGGGCAGGCCTGTGGTATTTGCTGCTCTAATCCTGGTACTGAGAAAAGTGCCTGGCACATTCTAGCCCCTCAACAAAGTTTGAATAAGCACATGAGCCTAAGGGAATGATGTTTGAGCTGGTCTGTGAGGTTTGATAGGATTTCCCAGAGAGCGAAACAGGGAAGGGCATTCTGGGAGAGGAAGCAACAAGGAGAAAAGGTAAAAGTGACAGCACTGAGAGAAGCAGGCAAGCAGGCCAGGTGACCCCACAGGGCCAATACGGCATCTGAGAAGGAGGAGCTTGTTAGACCCTAGCAGAGGGACACATCTCCTGATCAGGGAAGCAGTCAAAAGGGCTGGGCCAGGAGAATTCCTAA
>NW_011898353.1:4390-4705 GCF_000151845.1 Pteropus vampyrus | reverse complement strand
TCTGCGGCGCCGGCTCCTCTCCCCGGGGACCCAGAAACCCGGCAGGGACGTGGGGAGCGCCGAGGTCCGGATCTGGGGTCAGGAAGGGGTGGCGGCGACTCCTGGGGTTCGGGGGTCGCGCGTCTGCGTGGCGTGCCACTCCAGGCTGGTGTTCCGGGTGGCCGCGTGGCTTTTGGGACCGTAGGGACGCGGGGCCCAGGGCAGGGTGCGGGGTGGGCCGGGCCGTGACGCGCGGAGCCGGCTGCGAACTTGGGCCGCGCGGCCCCGGGGTCGCCGAGCCGTCTGGGGCGGGGACGCACCGGCTCGACTCACCGG
>NW_011898353.1:0-1670 GCF_000151845.1 Pteropus vampyrus | reverse complement strand
CTCATTTCATTCGGATAAATGACAGAAGACTCTGAACTAAGGAGCATTTGACGTGGTGAAGAGTTCGCATACAGTCTGACCATGGCCCTGTGCCGTCTCTGCTCTATCGGACGAGCTGGGAGAAGCCATGCCCCCACCGTTCAGGTCATCCTCAGTTGCGATGTGGCCGGCCCTGCGCCCCCTTAGAAGCCCCAGCAGTAGCTGTGTGGTCCTGGGCAAGTTCCGAGAGGTCTCTGGGCCTCTGTTGCCTCACTGTGTCCCATCCGCCTCTCAGGGATGTCGGGTTCAGTGAAGGGGGCAGGTACGGCCCCCCAGCACAGGCGGGACCCTTAGCGAGTAGGGATCTGTCAATGCAGCGATCATTAGCTGCAAATAGTGCCCGTGGATGACACGATCTTCCCGGTGGAGATTCTGAGCAAGCGTGGCCCCCCCTTTGATGGAGACAGCCCCTCCGCTGCACTGTTATTTCTTTCCAGTGCTCTCCAGCCTCCCCTGGCCACCGTAGTTACCTGCTCCTTGAGAGTTTTAACAGCCCTCTCCGTCCCTCTGGCCGCCCCTGCGGCCGACTCTCCTCCCACGCTGCCTTTCCAGCCAAGGGGGGGGGGACGCACGCGAGCCCCGAGTTGTTGGGAGGTCTGGTTTAGCCATAATGTTGGCCAGAAAGAAGAAACGAGAGCACAGACTCCACTTCGATACAGGAAAATGTGCCATTTGCCACCCCCAGTAAGTGCTGTGAGCTGTACAATGTTTTAATTACTCAGAGTCGGTTGTAACAGGTGGGAGCCAGTGGAGATCATGGGGTGAGCAATTAGCGGGACTCGGAAGGCTTCCGTGCAGGCCTCAGTTCAGGTCCGTGGCCAGGAAGCTGGGAGGGGGAGCACCCCAAAGGGCAAAGGTTGCTGTGATCAACGCTAAGCTAGGTTATTTGAAAATGAGTTGTAGTTACTCTGTTTTGTTTTGTTTTGTTTTATCGCGCTGGTGGCATTATCTAGGTACCCTTCTCACTTATCAATATCCAACTTCCCTGGCCAATTACATTTCAAGGTCCCAAATAAGTTCTCAGTCTATTACAGCACTGTCCAGTTGCAAGCCACATCTGTAACTATCAATTTTCTAATGGCCACATTAAATCTATAAAAGATATTAACTTCAGTATATTTCCATTCACTGAAGATATTCAAAATACTACATAAACATGCAGTAAACGTAAAGATGTTACTGCGATATGTTGCTTCTATTGACGGGATCTGTGAAATCGTCATATGTACATTTGACAGTCCACCCGGCGCCACGCGCCAGGCACTGGCTCAGTAGCCACACGTGGCTGATGGCTGCCTCGTTGGTCAGCCCAGGTCTATCAAAGCTAGTGCAGCAGATCTGAGATCAGAATCACTAGTTTCTGAAGAAGCGCATGGCTGAGCGCCTCGCCAAGCAGAGCCATACAACACGAGAGAAGCTGGGACGGTCCAGGAGGGTTTAAAGTGGAACAGGGGTTCTGCCTTGGATCTGCCTCCTGGACCACAGCTTCCTCACACTTTGGGCCATGTGTGGTGGGGTCTGCCATGGCTCCTCCCAGGATGCCTTTCTCAAAACAGCTGGAGCTGCCCGGGGCAGGTGGCCCACGGTCCGCCAGGCTCCCCTCCGGGCCCACACCCTGAGCTGACCTTGGA
>NW_011898352.1:3091-6401 GCF_000151845.1 Pteropus vampyrus | reverse complement strand
CATTCTAGCTTTTGTAAAAATATGTTACATAATGAATAAAGTTGTAATGAACATGGGAGTGCAGATATGTCTTCAATATCCTATTTTCATATCCTTTGGATATGTATCCAGAAGTGGTAGTCCTATTTTTAATTTTTTGAAGAACTTCCATACTGTTTTCCACAGTGGCTGAACCAATTTACATTCCCACCAACAGTACTCAAGTGTTTCCTTCTCTCTACATTCTCACCAATGCTTATCTTTTGTCTTTTTGATGACAGCCATTCTAACAGGTGTGAGGTGATACCTCGTTGTGGTTCTGATTTTCATTTCCCTGATGATTAGTGATGCTGAGCATTTTTTCATGGATCCATCTGAATGTCTTCTTTGGGAAAAATGCCTATTCAGTTCCTCTGCCCATTTTATAATCGGAGTGTGTGTGTGTGTGTGTGTGTGTGAGTTTGCCATTTTTTTCCTATTGAGTTCTGTGAGTTCTTTATATATTTTGGATATTAGCCCCTTATCGGATATATTATTTCCAAATATTTTCTCCCATTTCATAGGTTGCCATTCAATTTTGACGATGATTTCCTTTGCTATGCGGGAGCTTTTAAGTTTGATGTAGTCACATTTATTCATTTTTGTTTTTGTTGCTTTCGCTTTTGTTTTCAAATCCAAAAAATCATTGCCAAGATGGAGGTCAAGAAGTTTACCCCTTGCGTTTTGTTCTAGAAATGTTACAGTTTTAGGTCTTAAATTTAAGACCTAACTCGCTTTGACTTTACTTTTGTGTATAATGTAAGATAGGGTTCCAGTTTCATTCTTTTGTGTGTAGGTGTCCAGTTCTCCCGATATCATTCATTGAGGAGACTGGCCTTTCCCCATTGAGTATTCTTGGCTCCTCTGTCATAAATTAATTGACCATATATATGTTTATTACTGGGTTCTCTCCTCTGTTTGTCTGTTTTTATGCCAATATCTTTTTTGCCAATACCAAATTGTTTTGATTACTATGGCTTTGTACTATAGTTTGAAATCAGAAAGCATGATGCCTTCAGCTTTGTTCTTTCTCAAGATTGTTTTGGCTATTTGTAATCTTTTGTGATTCTATATAAATCTGAGGATTGTTTTCTTTTGTTTCTTTGAAAAATTCCATTGGAATTTTCATAGGGATTGCATTGAATCTATAGATGGCTTTGAATAGTATGAACATTTTAACAATATTAATTCTTCCAGTACATGAGCACAGAGTATCTTTCTATTTATTTGTGTCTTCTTCGATTTCATTCATCAATGTCTTCTAATTTCCAACGTCAAGATCTTTCACTTCTTTGGTAAATTTATTCCTAAGTATTTTATTCTTTTTGATGCAATTATAAATGAGGTTATTTTTTAAATTTCTCTTTCTGATAGTTTGTCATTAGCATATACAAACGCAACTGATTTTTACATATTGATTTTGTACCCTGGCTCAGATGGGTGCATGTGGACCAAACTCCTGGGGTTGAGGTAGGAGTGGCTGCATCACTGTGGCATCAGCCAGGTACTTACTTATCTATTCTTGGGCTGATGTGCCACACCTGAGCACCATTTGTGCCAGGAGAAATGAAAATGATGACATCAGCAGCTGAGCCAGGCATGCTAAGAGGAAAGATCAACCCCTGCCCTCATCAGCACTGCGTAAGCTCAATCTTACTGAAAATAGAGCCAACTTTGCAGAGATGAAAAAGGAGCTGGAGGACAGAGCTCTAAATTGAATTGGGACTGAACTGAATCATGAATTTGGTGAGCAATCATTGGATTGAAATGTTTCTTTGACTGGCTAAGGTGAAGTTTTTCTTCTAAACAAAAATGATTGCTACTGATCTAAGATCTGTTACAGTGAAATAAAATGATCATTTTAATACATACGAGTCTGCAACGGTACAATTAATCTCCATACCACACCATAATACAGCACTCTGGATGTGTATACACTCTCTGTGCTGTTGCATAGACCACCTTGAGTTAACACTTGGTAAGGCAACCAAACCAGAGAGATACGTAAAACATTATGTCTCACCATTATGCTCCAGTCAGTTTGGATTAAATAAGAAAACATATAGGAAGTATGTAATAATCCTTCCGTCTGTCCTAAATATTTACATATCAGCATAAAGTCTGCAGAGACCAAAAAGGTGAAACTGATTGTAAACATCTTGGTTAACAGCAAATCAATCTGAAGTAAAACTGGTCATTGAGTATAGGATAAATCCCATAGGGATAGATACAAGGAAAATCTAAGGACAAAAGTGAATCCCACAGGAATATGTAAGGGAAAGACATTCTACTCAGTCTCAGAGATAGTCCCAAATCCATGTGCAGGGAAATGAAATTAAGTGCGTGTTTAAGCTTTCCTTTGCTCTCAGTCTCTTGTTCCACCTGCATCTATATGCTATCCTTATAATAACTGCGTGAGGTGTCAGGGCAAGTATTAACATGCACATGTTTTTCAGAGCACAAAATAGCCATTGGCACAGATGTGAAATACAAGCAGGAATGAGAAGCAGAACATTTTACCACCAAGAGGAGATCCTTCATTCACCATCTGGTGGTGTTTCTGTTACACAGATCCCCGATCTACCACCTGGGATCATTTCAGTGTGATGTATACAGCAATGTATAGAATTTTATATACACACCCATAGTGTATGCTTATGGAATGCTGTGCAAATGGTTGGTATTAGTACCCCATGAAGTCATGTGTGAGCCTCAAGCTTGACCTATGACATCGGACGAACATTAACTCCATCCTGTCTTGATGCCCGACTGTGAGAAAATCTTGCAAGGAAATTTCTAACATGGGATAAAAAAGAGAATCCAGGGGAAATTATAGCAGGAACCAAGCAAATAGAATTTAGAGTTTTAATGCTAACATTTTAGGACAAGGAAAAGAATAGGCGTTCTTCTCTACTTGGCATTGCTTTTAGTCTTTTCAGAACTTTAGAGTGTCGCTCTCTCCATTTTTAAAAAGACAAAGATGATGTAGGGAAGAGAAATTAAAATGATTATATGAATGAAAAATAGATCTGAGACTAAAGGAGTTGGTGTTGTTTTGTCTGGAAAAGGGAAGAGGAGCTACTATATAAAGCAATTTGACAAAGAAGATGGGGACCAGTTAAATATGATTATGTGAAGATGAGCAGGAAAACGTTTCGACAGCCCTGTGGAGGATGATGACTATGTATTAAATCCATTATCAAGAGAGGCATCTGTCCTGTTGATCTTTTAAAGCAGAAACAGTGAGATTGGGAATGAAACAGAGTTTTAAACTAATTTTTCTTCGAACTGA
>NW_011898352.1:0-476 GCF_000151845.1 Pteropus vampyrus | reverse complement strand
GGGCTGGGGTGAGAAATAGAGGAGAGAATGGTGAGGCCACAAGGCTGTAGGTGTGTGAGAAAGCCGCGGCTGACCAGTGGCCAGCGGTAATGTCCAATATTCAAATTTGAAATGGCCTTTTGGTGATGTCAACTGTCCCTGTCACTTAAACTTCAACCTACTCAAGTTTA
Source organism: Pteropus vampyrus (assembly GCF_000151845.1). NCBI lineage: Eukaryota > Metazoa > Chordata > Mammalia > Chiroptera > Pteropodidae > Pteropus > Pteropus vampyrus. The sequence continues at coordinate 306 of NW_011898352.1, read as the reverse complement.
TAAATGTAAAGGTGTTGTGTGAGTGGGTGTTTTTAGTAAAATTTGCAGAACTGGATTGAATTCAGCGTTGGACTAAACAAAATGTGAACTTTGATGGCAAGCAGAATACAATGAGACTCAGGAACTGACTTAGTTCAGTAGAAGAAGGAGCCCAGACACAGCGACAACCACCAGAAGATGCCACGGGAATCTGTAGGAACCATGGAACACACTCTGGGCTGTCTGCCACAAAATACAAAATGTGGGTTTGAGCCAATTTTACTTGTATCTGAAGGGGCAAAGGGAAACCAGCCAACATCAGCTACC
>NW_011898351.1:3948-5882 GCF_000151845.1 Pteropus vampyrus | reverse complement strand
GCAAAGTACCCGGAACAGTCATTGAGACAGAAAGTAGAATGGTGGTTGCTTAGGGGCTACGGGAAAAATGGGATAGGGATGTTAGTCTTTGATGGGTATAGAGTTTTGATTTGGGAAGATGAACAAGTTCTGGAGATGGATGGTGGTGATGGTTGCAAAACGATGTGAGTATAATTAATGCCACTAAACGGCGCACTAAAAATGGCTAAAATGGTAAATTTTAAGTTCTGTATATTACGCAATAAAAAACTTAAAGGGTATATTAAAAACTAATATTTATAGGATGCTTCAAAATTTGAAAAAATTTCTATACACGTTAGATCATTTAATCATCACAGCAACCTGGAACAAGGGTGTGTGTGTAACTCTTACACCAGTTTCTGTGTAAGTGACACGTCTACTGCCTAGCTCATGGAAGAATGGCTTGACCATCGTCTGATATCAAGTCTATATCCTTCAAAACATGTTCTCATCGCTACACTGTCTTCCAATATTTATATGCATTTTATAGAAATGTAGGAAATGTTTATGCGTGCTTGAAGAAATATTCATTCTATGGTCAAAATTGGGAACTCCACCTCTTGCAGTAAAGAAATGAATTTCACTTGATTTAACCCAGTGCCTCCCAAACTTTCTTAATCACGAAAGCTTATTTTGTGGAATACCTCTTAACGATCTGTGGGAAAGTGAGTGTTTTGTAGGTAACTACTATGGGAAATCACCTTAACAAAATGTACCCATTTCAATTACTACAGATTCAGTCTCCTTGCGAAATAAAGAGCTAACTAAGTACTCAGGTATTCACTTAATTGGCAGGTTCAAGTATCAATACCATCACCACCAGCACTATCCTCATCTGGTAATTTTCTCTCTCCAATTTTCTATCTTCCTCATCTAGATCATTCTATCGTCCATAAAAGTACAACACGGACCATGAGAAAGATAATAATGATCAACCGGGCATCATCGCTCGCTCTCACCCAGTGGGCATGGATCACATGAGACCCATTCCAGGGTATGTGGTATAACTGGGAATACGATGCTATATGTGCCCCCATACAAACCCTGGCGTAAATGAGTCGGAGAAAGTAACAAATATATTATTCTGCGTTAATTAAATATATCAGAGGAAGGAGGTGCAGGGTGAAAAAAGAATACAAGTTATACAGGTGATTTTATACAGCAACGATTTAGATTTGGAGTTTAATACATCTCATCAGCAGTCTCTTCCCACCTATTGAAAACACCAACAAACACAAACCGAAAATTCTCATCATGGGCTTGTTGTTTTGTTGCGTTTTTAACACAGTGCAGCCAAAAAATTTTTTTAAGACACAGCGATGAGTTGCTCAAAAATAATTTGTAATATGGTATGCATATTTAACGCTCAGAGAGACTTAAGTATCCTCTTCTGGGACTCAATCAAAAATAAATCTTCTTCCATGCCTGTTCAGGATGAAGGAAAACGGTCCCGGTTTTCAAGAAGTAAACTTGGCCGTGGATCCATGCCACCGCCCTCCCCTGCTCCCGTGACATTTCTGAGAATGCAATTAACTGCTGACATTGGCCCAGCTTTCAGTGGAGCAAACACTAAACCTGTCAACTGTTATTTCTTGCTGGGGCTTGTGCTGTTTGTTTGTTACGTACATTTAATTTATATTGGGAGTCTGTCAGCTTCTTTTGTTTGAACTTGACACAATGGGAAAAGCCCTTAAGGGTTAATTATTAATCTCAAAATGAAATCTGAAAAGATAATGAACAGGTCTTGAGCAATTCTGAGACACCCAACAGCATAAGTCAAAATCAGATCTGTTCCCAGACAAGACTAGTCTCAAACTCGACTGCATGTCATTAGCCACTAAGTGTCTGAGACTAAAAGATTAGTGCTCAAAGAATGGACTCTAGAGCCAGACGGAATCGGGTGGGAATTTTGC
>NW_011898351.1:0-1728 GCF_000151845.1 Pteropus vampyrus | reverse complement strand
AAATGATACAGTGAATTTATAGGAAATTCTACCCCAAGCTCCCGGTGACCAGAAGCAATGATTTGCGGGGCTTCTGAGAGCTATAGGCTCTATTTTTCTGTGAATGCTACAGACATGCTCTACAACTAAAGCAAAAAAAAAAGGAAAAAAAAGGCCCTCTTTTCAATTTCCTCTGAAACTCCAGACCTACCTAAACACTTTCCATCTGTTAGTCCTAAAGGTATGAGACATGACAAACAGCAGCGACAGAAATAAGTATTTGGAAGGAAGGAAGACAGAGAAAGAGAAGAAAGCAAAGAAGGAAAGAAAGAAAATCCTGAAAGTTTAGGGTCCATAAAGAATCGGGGTACACCAATTCAAACCCAGTTTTAAGTTTTCAAATACTCTTTGTTTCGAGAAGTCATCAGGAGAATCTGTTTTTAGAAAATCAATCCCGCAAGTCTCAAAATTGGGGGTCCAGTTCAATTCAATTCAGCCAAACAACTACCATGTGTCAAAGGTAAAAAGCGATCTCCTAAAATGAGAACATGGTTAGAGTTTTTTCAATGTGGGTGTGCGTACTTAAAATTCAAGTGGACAAAAAGAACTTTTCTAGTCTTAGTCAATTCTGATAACATTATAATATTATGTCCTTTACATGTTTTGAATTTATAAATTTACCTAACTCCTATCTCAGATAAGTTTTTTATGACACTCGTGTATGTGTATAAGAGAAGGGGGGGGACGTATATTTATAAAATAAATGGTATAAATTTTAAATATTTTGCTTTACATGGATGTGCAACTAAAAGCATTCGTTATGGTTATCGTTTCACTAAAATATTGCTTTTTTAAAACCATCTATCTATAAATAATTTTTAAAAATCGAATTTAGAGGCAAGAATTTTAGTTGATTATTTTTAGAGTGCCAAATGATAAGAAACCATGTGGAAAAGTTAAGTGGTAATGAATGAGCATTTGGCTCTGCAGCTGAGGAGAAAGGCAGGCTCACAGAATTGAGAAGCAATGGGGGAGCAGCACAGATGGGAAGGAAAGGGGAAAAGGAAAGGAAATTGGATGAAGGAGAGACAATAAGAAGAGAAACTAGTTCTCAGCTATTCCCCTTCCTGACAGAACTACAGATAACAGCTGAAAAATAACCCTGGCTGGTCCCTCTGATAGCCACTGGCCAGCGAGGAGCAACCTCGCCCTCCCGCATCCCCTCTTCTTGAGAAAGCTGCTTTTCTATCGCTCTGGAAATCTTACCAACACCCAGCTGTGGAAAAAAAAGTGATGACAACAGTTTCAAACTTGAGTTTTAACATGACTGAACCTCTCCTAAGTCTTTTAACAATTTGTGTAAGAATGTGCCTGGAGGCTCCGAAGCTATCCTTCCATGCCAGCGTACAAATTCTAAACAGGCCTCACCGTTCTTACGATTTAGAAACAACACCAATTCTCCCCTAAAACTTTCATAAAAAATGTCTATGGTATATTGACCTCAAGATAACCACAGAATATACTTCACAAAAACCTGGTGACTAGAGGGGGGAGGGTGCCCCCTTATAGGAGTGGCCTGGTATGGGGGTGTCAGAGCCCAAGCAGGGTGATCGGGGAAGGGGCAGGCAGGTACCCACAGAGGGGAGCAGCCAGAGTGCATCAGAGTCGTAATGAACTGAGGAGTAAGGGGACACAAGAGGACACAGGAGCCAGCTTGGAGGAAACACACATCCCCCCTCCCCCAGGCCA
>NW_011898350.1:3513-4523 GCF_000151845.1 Pteropus vampyrus | reverse complement strand
AACCCGCAGTGTAGGAGGCACAGACACGACGGCCAAGGGAGCAGACTCGGGGTGCCGCTCGGGGAGCGGGCACGGGAGGGGAGGGCGGGGGCCACCGGCTGGCAGAGCAGGCCGGGAAGGGGTCACGCTCTGGGGAGCCAGCGGTGCGAGCTGGGTGGCCACCACCCAGCACAGGACTTGGCCAGGACAGTGGGGGTGGGGTCTGTCCCACACATGCACTGGGCGCCAGCTAACACGGAGGGCGTGTGGCTCAGCCCGCCGCCACGTCATCCGCGGGGCTCGAAGCTCGCCAACTCCCAGGCCCGCGCCCGAGGCCCTGATTCCGCCAGCAGGGGCGGCCGGCATCCCATTCCCCACAGCTCCCCAGGTACTGCGTGTGCGGCGGGGCAGACGCCAGTGACAAACACGCATTCAGCTTCTCCACACACAAGAGCATGACGCACAGATGACAGAAGCTACTAACGAGAAACCTAGAAACAAATCGTGCTTTTATGTGCAATCACGTGGGTCTGCAGCCACATGCGTCATGTGTGTGAATGCGCGAGCACGCAGTATACGTGCACATGTACGAAGCATAAGTAAGCACGTATACACGCACACACACAGACACGTGAGCACGCACATATGCATACTTGTGAATGTGTGATCATGCATGCATACACACGTGTGGACACACGAGCATGCACCTATACATGCACATGCATGAATGTGCGATCATGCACATACACACATGTGTGCGGACACATGAGTATGCAGGCATACACACGTGTGTGGACACGTGAACATGCACGTATGCACATGAGTGAATGTGCGAGCATGCACATGTACGCACGTGTGCAGATGTGTGTTCAGGCATGCATGCACATGCGCAGATACACAAGTATGCAGGTATGCACACATGTGTGGGCACGTGAGCATGTACATATGCATGCACATGTGTGAATGTGTGGTCATGCACATGTACATGCATACGTGCGGATATGTGTGCAGGGTGTACATGTACATGTATG
>NW_011898350.1:0-918 GCF_000151845.1 Pteropus vampyrus | reverse complement strand
CCGGAACTGCGGTGGGGGCGTGACGAATCGCTGTCCCTCTGCCCACACCGTCTCCTTTCTCCCTTCATGTCAACATCATCCGCTCACGGCGACACATTTCCCTGACCCAACGGGCACTGGCCTTGAGCCCACATTCTTCGCCAGGCACTGTCCCAAGGACCTCGCATACGTCATCTAAGCGAAGCCGCTTGGCCGGTGCGTGAGTGATTTACATCGTTATTCCCATAGTTAGAAAGCCGACGCTCCAAGAGCGGAACTCGCCCAGCGATGCCAGGAGGTCACGGAGTCCAGGTTCCAGGGGTGCAGCTCACCTCCAGAGCCCGTGTCCTTTACTGTTACGTCACATGGTGACAGACAGCGTCATGCCACAGGCCTTTACGAGATCCGGGAGAGAGGGGGACCTTGGGACTCGGCAGGGCACCGGATGCTAATAACTCATGGCCGTGCGGCTAACAGGTCATGTGGCATAGCTCGTGGCTCTGTGGCTAACAGCTTGATCTCTGGGTGACAGACAGACTGAGGTTGAGGCCCATCACCGTCTCTGCTGTCGTGATCACCAGCCATATCCCAGGTACTGCTGAATTATTTCGCAGTCCCTGGCTCCTCAGTTCTCATGACCATCTCACGCGACAGGCACCATTATTGCCCCCATTCACCAAATGAGGAGCTGAGGGTCAGGGAGACTAAGTAACTGGTAACAAGTGGGTAAGCGAGAAGGTGAATCCAAGCCTTAGCGGCTGCAAAGCCCATATCACATACGCTCCGTCTCGAACCGGGCGTTCACCCTTTCTGCCTCAGTAGTGTTCAGAGCTGCAGTGCATCGTCGCCTTCCAAACTCCCCTGCAGGTGGCAGTGGTTACGCGATACCTTCTGGACCATGGGAAAGAAGCCGATGGGTTCTGGCGATGCTGTGTGTTC
>NW_011898349.1:2483-4450 GCF_000151845.1 Pteropus vampyrus | reverse complement strand
TTAGGCCTCTGCAGACTCTGCGTCCGTGGCTTTTGTCCCTTATCTAAGTGCAAGGGCTTAGGCAGAAGGGTTTCTTCTGTGTCCTTGACCGTCACATCGCCCCAGCCCGTGTCCTCGCCGAACTGCTCCCGGCACCGCCGTCCGCCTCCCTGCCAGAGCCTGGGCAGCACCCTGACCTGGGTTCCCCTCTCTGTGACTCGCCTTCAGCGGTTATTTCGAGAACTGGTCGTTGCATCTCTCAGTAGCCGCCGGAGACGGTTGCAGCAGCGGAGGCATCGTCCTCCCTGTCGGTGCACATCGTCACCACGTGGCATGTCCTTAACGGGCGGCTACAGCCAGGTCGGTCACCACTGAAAAGCGCTCCGTCTGCCTGGTTTAGGGACACGGGAGCCTTGTGCCCGCGCGTCTGTCTCCGCCTGCCTTGCCGAGTCACTGCACGGTCGGCGCCGTGTGTCCCGCATCGTCCGGGAGCGCCCCGCGCTTTCCCGCACCGAGCTCGTCCTCGCGTCTGTGTCCTGCAGCGCGTGCGCTCGTGAGGTCGTGGTGTCCCCGCGTTCCGTCTGTACGTCACTGAGCTCTGAGGACAGGAGCTCTGCATGTCGAGTCTTCAGACGGCCAGCCGTCGTTCCCGGGCGTTTGGCCTCGGGCTGTGGTGGCCGGCGTTAGTCACGCCTGAGTCCGCGTTGGATCCGTCCCCTCCCCCCAGAGAGCACCCGCAGCTGAGGCCTGCCGATCGCACGCACGTAGGGAGAGCGACTGCTTTACTCTGCGGTGGTTTGTTTCCGTCTGGGGAGGGCCGAGGAGCGTGTGACGCGGGGGCCGTGTGCACGCCTGAGGACAGCTGCCGGGACATTCCCTTCATAGCCTCCCGGTGACTTCAGCTGCTCGGGCACGGTGCTGGCAGGGCCTGTGCATGTTTTTAAGTTTGCATTGACTCAGCGCTACAGGGCGGGACGTTTTCTGGTATTTTTAGCCTTCGGACGAAAAGGGCGCTTGAACTTCGGTGATCCTGTGTCTCACTGGCTGTTCACGCACGGGAAAGGCTGGCAGGAACGACACCGGAATCGTCAGTTCTGCCCGGGACTTTTTTTTTTTTAAATGTGCATTGTTTGTCCTTACACAGGACAAACTGCTCACCTCAAGCCGCTGGGTTGGGGCGCGTCCGTGGAAGCAGTGTCGTGTAGTGGTCAATGGGATGAGGGTGCGGGGGGCTGGGCAGAAGCCGCAGGAAGACGCAGGCACGTGGCCGGCTTCGGGAGCCGTGGTGCTGGGCGGGGGTGCTTCGGGCTAGTTCATGGGGTCAGCTGTACCGGGAGGCACCGCTTGTGCCTTTATGAGGTCGTTTGTCAGCGTGCCACACGCGTCAGTGCTGGGATCCCCCAGAGACCCCTGCGGGTCACCACTGGGGCCTGCGGTGGGCGCTCGCGGTGCTGGACGGCAGGGTGCGTCCCACTCCTAACAGCCTTTCGCACTTCTCGGGTCGCTGAGGCGGGCGGGCAGCACCTCTGTCCTCCCCGCAAACCCTCAGGTAAAGGAGCGGGGCCGAGAGGCGAGAGCCGAAGCCGAGGGCACAGGCTGGGCCCGCGGGCTGCGGTGTCGAGGGCAGGCGTTCGTGGGGGGCAGGCTGGGCTCCCTCCGGCCGGTGCCAGCCTGGCCCTGGCGGTGGCGTGAACACAGGCGGGGCGCATGGGCTCTGCGGGGGGCAGTGCCGCGTGTGGTTTTCAGTTGCGAGAGCTCGAGCCGGGTCTCGGCCGTGCTGTGTGCCGCCGCCGGCTGGCGCATCCTGCCGGCCACTGCATTTGTCGTTGGCAGAAGAGCCACTTCTGAGGGGCCTCTGCTCTTGGGGGCTACTCGGTGCTCAGCCCACAGCGTCAGCGGTGGCCAGAAACGTAGGCTCTGTTGAAACTGGGGTGCTTCGCTGGGAGCCAGGGGCGGAGAGAGCGGGAGCAGCATAATGCCTGAAGGAC
>NW_011898349.1:0-1056 GCF_000151845.1 Pteropus vampyrus | reverse complement strand
TGGACGCCGGACAGCAGGTGGCTCTGCCGTCACCAGTCCCAGACGGTGCACGCGGCACAAGGCGGGCGGGCCTCGAGCCAGGACCGCCCGGGACGGGGAGGCCCTGGCTTCCAGCCGCGGCGTGTGCCCCGCCGCCCCGGGTGACCGTCAGCTCTGGACCGAGCGGTCTCTGGTCTGCGATCCAGCATCGCAGGGTTCGGGAGCAGCGGGATACCCTAAGCGTGGGGCGAGCCTGTTTTGCGTGTCTGTGTAGTTGGGGTGTCTGTCCTCGGAACGTCAAGCTCAGTGCCTTAGTGATGGTTTCTGAACAAACAGCGAATACAGGGTACAAACGGCCCTGACACTCGTGTGGCTGCACATCCCAGGCCCGGGGAAGTGGGGGGCTTGGCGAGGGAACAAGGTCGTATCCCGTCCCAAGCCTGGTGTCCCCGCTTCAACAGTCGAACTAGATTGGATGGCAGAGCTTGGGGACCGGTCCAGCGGTGGCGGTGGCCCTGTGAGCCTCTGTGCGGGGGCCACCATGGGTGACAGACACAAGCTCGGACCGGCCGTGCTGCTCCTGAGGTGGGAGGCGTGTCCCCAGCGGCTGCGTGTGCCGGCCTGGGCGACACGTTCCCCGAAAGCAGTGTGCGTGGAGAAGATGCCACTGTCCCTCTGGCCCGTGACTGCAGCGCTGGGAGCGACCGGGTTCCGAGGTTGCCCCACGCTAGTGAGCTACGTGCGGCCGGGCACGGCTGCACCCACGGCCCAGGCCAGGGCCGTCATCGTCACAAAGCCAGACTCAGATTAAAGATGGTGACCAGTGTTCAGGGCGCCACGTACCTGGCACGTGATCTCTTCTCACGGGAAGGACAGTGTTTGAAGGTCACTGGAGTTCTGCCTCGTGTCAACCTCCAGAGGTTTAACCCAAGGAGCCAGCACTTCTGCCGTCACGTACGTGGGACCCGCTGTCCGTGCCCTCCCACGGTGGCCGGGCTGGACGTGCCCCCACGTGTCGGTTAGCGTCAGTGTCTCGGTGTCTGCGCCCCGGAGCGCCAGCCTGTCGGCCCTGAGCCC
>NW_011898348.1:2849-5044 GCF_000151845.1 Pteropus vampyrus | reverse complement strand
CAGTTTTCAAAGGTTCTAACCAAAAATAGCATGAAGCTAATTAATTTGATTAAAAACAAGGCAGCATTTGAGGAAGGCTTACTTTTTTAAAAAAGAAGTCAGATATTCAAAATTGTTATTAAAAATAAAACCTTTTAAAAAATTGAATCTTTCTGAATTCAGAAATATCTTGCATCCTTTTGAAAGAAAGAGAGCATGTATTTTATCCTCTAACAATTAGGAAGAAAGGAACAAAGGCGCTCACATTTGACTACCTACTTTGTTTCCAGAACAAAGGGAATTTTGCCACATTCTCACACTAACCTGAGGAGGTGATGGTGGGATTCTCATTTTATGACTGGGGAGATAAGCCTAGAAAGGTTTGGTAACTTAACCAATATTCCATAGTTAGTAAGTAGTTGAGCTAAGATTCAGATTCAAGTTTGATTAGTCCTAAAGTTCTTATTCTTTCCTGTCTCACTGGGCCTCCCTTGCAAATGTAATGCCATACGTAGTGTTTAAAAGATAAAATATTTTATTACTAGAATGTGTTTCACCTGACAGACAAATAGTTGACAGTGATGACAGTATACATCAGAAATGTTCTTTCCCAGAGTATCCTAACAATTTGAAGTACATTTCAACAAGGTATCATTTCAAAATTTCTGTCAGATCTCTTGTTCAGTTCACAACCCGCCTTTTCTACCCACACGAGTTCTCTGAAGCACTAAGATAACAGGCAGGTAGCAGAGGGGCTAGGAAGCAACAGGCTTCGGGTGCCTGGCTAATGGATAATGATAGTACATACTGCTTCTTAGTCCACTCAAATCTTTGTTCATTATTTGGAGTTATCTGCAAAAACTAATCATGGTAACAAGTTAAATTGGAATAATTTTGCTTCACAAATTTATAAACATGATATTTTATGATATATCTTAATAAATCTTAAAAGTACTCTAATCATGTAAATATTTGCCTGTAACACACTTTGTAACTAGGTGCTGTGAGGTTTTCAAAAGGCATAGAAGACATAAAAGCTGCAGTGAGCTTACAGTCTAAATAGGAGTGTGAAAGAGAAACAACAACAAATTTAAAAAGTGGTATATTGTAAGATGCTACCTCCACATGCAGTAAGTAAAAAGGGAGAGATTTTTGAGGGATGAATTAAGGAAGTTTTCTTGAAACATGGTGGGGTGGGTACCATTTGGATAGGCAGATGAAGGAGCGAGCATTGTAAACTTTGACATGGAAATGATTGTGGAAAGATCCTTAGGATTTGGACTGTGCTGTAAAGCATTTCTCCCCTCAGGTTTCTGCGCCTTTTGAAAAGACTTTCATACTTCTGAAGCATATCCCTTTATGCCCTATACTTACCCTGTTTATGGGATTTTATTTTACAGTATCTCACACGGCATATCAAAGGGCAGGATTCTTTATGACTTTTCTTAGGTTTTTAAATGACTGTGGAAAATTCTTAATCTCTGCAACATAAATTGCATTTTCTTCCTCTCCTTTTTTAGATTTTTTTTTGTGCTCATGAAATAAATAAGCTATATGTAGCTGTCTTAAAATATTTTTGTTCTTATAATAAACAGACCATAATCTGTTTACTATCATGTGTTTTAGTTTTTATTTAATTTTTAGGGTTTTTTTTTCCTATTATAAAATACCTGTTCAGCATTATTAGTCATTAGGGAAGTTCAAATTTAAACTAGTAAGAGACAGTAACTCACACCCACTTAGGGTAACGAACTATCACTTATTGCTGGGATTGTGGGGTTTCTTGGGACACAAGACTTTCAAGGCTAACACTTGAAGAAACCTGGACAAACTGGGGTGAGTTGGTTACCCTGTGCCCATTTAAGTGGTTAGAATAAAAAAGACAGACAATAACAAGTGTCATGGAGGATGCAAAGAGACTGGAAACCTCATACACTGCTGAGAGGTGGGATGTAAAATGGTACAGCCACTTTGAAAAACAGTTTTGGGCAGTTTCTTAAAAGCTAAAACATAAATTTAACATATAACCCAGAAGTTCCATTCCTAAGTATCTATCCGAAAGAAATGAAAACATATGCCTACACAAAGACTTATATGTGAATGTTTATTTATAATAGTCAAAATGTATATCCATTACAATGTCATATTAATTCATAAAAAGGAACAAAATGCTGATACATGCTACAACATGGATAAACCTCAAAAATAGAATGTTA
>NW_011898348.1:0-2799 GCF_000151845.1 Pteropus vampyrus | reverse complement strand
TACATACTGCTTCTTAGTCCACTCAAATCTTTGTTCATTATTTGGAGTTATCTGCAAAAACTAATCATGGTAACAAGTTAAATTGGAATAATTTTGCTTCACAAATTTATAAACATGATATTTTATGATATATCTTAATAAATCTTAAAAGTACTCTAATCATGTAAATATTTGCCTGTAACACACTTTGTAACTAGGTGCTGTGAGGTTTTCAAAAGGCATAGAAGACATAAAAGCTGCAGTGAGCTTACAGTCTAAATAGGAGTGTGAAAGAGAAACAACAACAAATTTAAAAAGTGGTATATTGTAAGATGCTACCTCCACATGCAGTAAGTAAAAAGGGAGAGATTTTTGAGGGATGAATTAAGGAAGTTTTCTTGAAACATGGTGGGGTGGGTACCATTTGGATAGGCAGATGAAGGAGCGAGCATTGTAAACTTTGACATGGAAATGATTGTGGAAAGATCCTTAGGATTTGGACTGTGCTGTAAAGCATTTCTCCCCTCAGGTTTCTGCGCCTTTTGAAAAGACTTTCATACTTCTGAAGCATATCCCTTTATGCCCTATACTTACCCTGTTTATGGGATTTTATTTTACAGTATCTCACACGGCATATCAAAGGGCAGGATTCTTTATGACTTTTCTTAGGTTTTTAAATGACTGTGGAAAATTCTTAATCTCTGCAACATAAATTGCATTTTCTTCCTCTCCTTTTTTAGATTTTTTTTTGTGCTCATGAAATAAATAAGCTATATGTAGCTGTCTTAAAATATTTTTGTTCTTATAATAAACAGACCATAATCTGTTTACTATCATGTGTTTTAGTTTTTATTTAATTTTTAGGGTTTTTTTTTTTTTCCTATTATAAAATACCTGTTCAGCATTATTAGTCATTAGGGAAGTTCAAATTTAAACTAGTAAGAGACAGTAACTCACACCCACTTAGGGTAACGAACTATCACTTATTGCTGGGATTGTGGGGTTTCTTGGGACACAAGACTTTCAAGGCTAACACTTGAAGAAACCTGGACAAACTGGGGTGAGTTGGTTACCCTGTGCCCATTTAAGTGGTTAGAATAAAAAAGACAGACAATAACAAGTGTCATGGAGGATGCAAAGAGACTGGAAACCTCATACACTGCTGAGAGGTGGGATGTAAAATGGTACAGCCACTTTGAAAAACAGTTTTGGGCAGTTTCTTAAAAGCTAAAACATAAATTTAACATATAACCCAGAAGTTCCATTCCTAAGTATCTATCCGAAAGAAATGAAAACATATGCCTACACAAAGACTTATATGTGAATGTTTATTTATAATAGTCAAAATGTATATCCATTACAATGTCATATTAATTCATAAAAAGGAACAAAATGCTGATACATGCTACAACATGGATAAACCTCAAAAATAGAATGTTATCTTAAAGAAGCTAGGCACAAAAGACCACATATTTCATGATTTCATTTATATGAACTATCCAGAAAAGGCATATCTTTAAAAGAGACCAAGTGAATTATTGGTTACTTTAGGCTTAGGGGTAGGAATAGAGAATGAATACAAATGGGCATGAGGGATCTTTTGGGGGTGATGAAAATATTCCAAAACTGGATTGTGTTGATGGTTACACAACTCTGTAAATTTACTAAAACTTGTTGAATTGTAAACTTGAAACAGATGAATTTTATGGTATGTCAAGTATACTTCAAAATTGCTTTTTAAAACCACTATTTACTATAGAGAGTTTAGAAAATTCAGAAAAATATAATAGAGACCGTCAATATAAAAATGTTGCTGTTTTTCCTTTGAATTTCTTTTTTAGGCAATTTTCCCCTCATAGTTTCTTTAAGTTAGAATTTTATAAGTGGAAAATCTTTTTGGTGCTACTGATAGTATAACATAGGGGAAAGTGACTATGTAAATTTTTGGCCTTAAAAAACTTTTTTTTAAACAAGAAATGCTTTTTTTAAGTTGCTTTTACTCTAAGATCCCCATCTTATATAATCTTGGCATTTGAAATTTAACTGCTATGATGTCTACTGAAGACATATATAGGGATTTGTGGTATTTGTAAATGACTAAGCTGGTCATAGCCAATTGATGAGCAAAGCTCTGTCCTCTACTCATTGTCTCTTGTACTATTATTCTTATGAAAATATGATTTATTACATTTTTACGGGGAAGTTATAGGTGATAGAGGTATTCATGAATTTAGGGACTTAGGGAGATCTTAAGTGCCTGCTTATCGTTTAGCTCTGTAAGGAAATAAAATCCCATCTTAAGGCAATTCCTAATATATTTATTGAACATATTAATTTACCCCCTCCTCCTAAAGGTAATCACTCTCATAATTTCTAATACTAGTTTTGCCCATTTTTGAACTTTATAGAATCATAGTTTGTATTCATTTTTTGGGTCTGGCTGCTTTCACTCAATATTTTCTAATGAGATTATTCTCATTTATCTTAGAACTATAAGAGGAATAAACTGAAGTTGAGAAAATGAAACTGAGGCGACTAGTTTATGACTTGGCCTATGGGCCATTTCTGTGAATCTTCAGTGAAATTGACCTTTCCTTCCCTAGTATCCCCATTGTGTCCTGTACCAACTTCCACCCCAACACCTAATAACATGACTTTGTACTTAGTAATTTTATGTATCTGTCTCCTCTCACGTGACTGTGAGCCCCTTGAAGACAGACCTCATGTCTTAGTAGTATTTGTATCCATAGTACCTGGCATAGTCTCTAGCATAAACAGGCCATCAGTAAATTTATAAATAAATTCTAAAATATACATAAC
>NW_011898347.1:3598-6341 GCF_000151845.1 Pteropus vampyrus | reverse complement strand
GTCTAATTCCCATTACCACACATCTTTCCAAACCACATGGTTATAGTTTTATCATCAGAAAGATACTCATTGTCTTTTTTCTTTAAAAAATTTATTAAAATATAGCTAACATATAATATTAGTTTCATGTGTACACCATAGTTATTCAGCATTTATATACCTAAAGAAGTGATCACCATGATAAGTCTAGTAACCACCTGACATCACACAACATTATTAAAATATTATCAACTATATTTTGTATGCCATGTATTACATCCCCTTGATTTATTTATTTTATAATAATTTCTTTGCATAATTACCCGGGGGATGGAAATTTGTACCTCTTATTCCCCTTCACCTTCTTCACGACCTCTAAAAAATTTTTCAGTTACAGTTGACATTCAATATTATTTTGTTAGTTCCAGGTATACAGCATAGTGGTTAGACATTTATATAATTTATGAAGTAATCCTCCTGATCAGTCTAGAACCCACATAGCATTATGCTTAGTTATTACAATATTATTGACTATATTCCCTATGCTGTATTTTACATCCTCACGACTATTTTGTAATTATCAATGTGTACTTCTTAATCCTTCCACCTTTTTTCACTCAGCCTTCCAACTCTCCTCCCATTTGGCAACCATCAAAATGTCCTCTGTATCTATAAGTCTGTTTCTGCTTTGTTTGTTTATTTTTTTTCAGATTCCATGTATAAGTGAAATCACATGAAATTTGTCTTTTTCTGTCTGACTTATTTCACTTAACAAAATACCCTCTAAGTCCATCCATGTCATCACAAATGGTAAGATTTTATTCTTTTTTATGGCCAAGTAATATTCCACTGGATATATGTACCGCCTTTTCTTTATCCAATCATCTATTGATAAACATTTATGTTGCTTTCATGTCTTGGTTATTGTAAATAATTTTGCAATGAATGTAGGGATGCATATATCTTTTTGAATTAGTGTTTTGGATTTCTTTGCATAATTACCTAGAAGTGCAATGGCTGGGTCATAAAATCATCTATTTTTAATTTTTTTAGGAAATTCCATATTGTTTTCCATAGTGGCTGCACCAGTTTGAAATCCCACCAACAGTTCAGGAGGGTTCACTTTTCTCTGCATCTTCGTCAACATTTGTTGTTTTTTGATTTATTGAGGATAGCCATTCTAACAGGTATGAGGTGAAATCTCAATGTGGTTTTAATTTGCATTTCTCTGATTATTAATGACATTGAGAATATTTCTATCTGACTATTGGCACTATGTTTAGTTATTACAATATTGGCCTTTTGTATGTCCTTTTCGGAGAAATGTCTATTCAGGTCCTCTGCCCATTTTTTAATTGAATTGTTAAGGGTCTTTTTTGGTTCTATGTAAATTTTAGGATTATTTTTTCTAGTTCTGTGAAAAATGTCATTGGTCTTTTGATAGGGATTGCATTGAATCTATAGGTTGCTTTGGGCAATATGGACATTTTAACGATATTAATTCTTCCTATTCATGAGCATTATTTATGCTTCCATTTATATCTTCTTCAATTTCTTTCTTCAATATCTTATAATTTTCCAAGTTCAAGTCTTTTACCTCTTTGGTTAAATTTATTCTTAAGTAATTTATTCTTAAGTATTTTTTTGATACTTGTAAATGGGGTTGTTTTTTTACTTTCTGTATCTGATAATTCATTATTGTCATTTAAAAATGCAACTGATTTCTGAATATTAATTTTGTATCCTGCTACTTTACTGAATTCATTTATCAGTTCTAATTACTCTTTGTCTTTGATAACTTTCATTAGGAAAGGTGGCTTTGTGATAAAAAAAAAAGACCATTTGCCTTTCATAAAAATTTTTGGCATTCATAAAGCATTAAAAATATTTAATAAATACTTTCGATATAATTTTCTTTCCATTTATGTTCATAGAATTTGCAATTATTTGTGGCCTGAACATTAATTCTGTACCTAATTCAGAGATATCAAATCCTTATTCTTGTCTTAAGTGCAACTTGCTTTTAGGTGATTTCCCTGTTCATTAGTACCTCAACCACAGGATGAACAAGGAAAACAAAGGCTCTGTTCTTTTCAAAATGCACTCCTGGAATATAAATGACTGGTGCTGCAATAAATCATGTCCTTTATTTAGAAAGGAAGTAGATAGAAAAGAATTAAAGATGAGATATGTCAGGCACAGCTTTCTGTATAAAGCCCCACAGGCATAGCAAGGCCAAGACAAGCCCTGCTTTAAAAAGCAGAAGTATAAGATCTCTTGTCCAGGTTCTAGGAATTTTCCTCCATTCATATTTATGAGCATGATGAGAACTGCCTGACCTCTGGTGGTTTCTGTGATCGTTCTATTTTGTGAGCTCAGAAAGGCGGCACCACATGTTAGGTAGACAATGTACATGTTCCTATAAAACCTCTATTTTCTTATATATTTGTGTGTTTGCATTGCTTTATGAAAAGGACATGGAAAGTTAAGACTAACCTGGCTTCATTTACAAAATAGAGTTCAAACTTGCTGAACTAGTTCCGATTAATCTATCAGCCACAAATACATTAGACAGATATAATAGCAATTATCTTACAGAGTTATCAGTATCTTGTTAGAAACAAAATAGAACCAGTTTGAGCTGATTCTGCAGTTACACTCTCTCAGGGTCTTTGTCCCCATATCCAGTCACCATTATCCACTTACAGCTCTAAATGCACCCAGCAGTCCTTTATAAGCTAGTACAAATGTGCTTCAAAACTCC
>NW_011898347.1:0-648 GCF_000151845.1 Pteropus vampyrus | reverse complement strand
ATGTTATTTGTTCAGTTTAGGTCAGGTGTTCACCTTGGTCCAATCAGCTTCGGACAAGAGACAGACTTGTATTAATACAAATATGGCAGCCCAAGATCCACTCTTATGTTCTCAAGAATGAGCTGCATCATCAGACACTCTGAATGGCGATTCCCACATGGTATATCTCCCATTTTTCCCTCCTTCTCTATTCTCACTGCCACCATTCCTGGCCCTTCAAAGTAAATAGACTTGTCCATTCACTTCTCCCCAACATTTTGCTACTCCTTTCTATTCCACCTTTGACCTCTTTTGTTCATTTTAACCCCCTTGGTTTTAAATTCGTGATTCATACCCCAGCTTCTATTTCTGTTCCAGGTTGCTTCCTAATTTTGTGTGCCTTGACCATTCACCTGGCGCAAAGAACTTCAATTTTTCTTTATGATTTGTGACTCAGATTTTTTTTTTTTTGGCCCAGCAAATCCACTGACTGTCTCAGTTGACAGGTCCTGTTATAGTCACTAAGTCCTCGGAACTTTATTCCCTGATCCTCTGCCCATTTAAACAATGGTTCGTGAAAGGGGACAGAGAGAACACCAGCGTGCAAACTGCTTCCAAATAAGTACAATATTTTTTAAACATTCCTTTAATCATATTATTCCTTGCCTC
>NW_011898346.1:1345-3465 GCF_000151845.1 Pteropus vampyrus | reverse complement strand
GACCATTTTGGATTCCTATCAGTGAGAATCCTGTTGATCTCACCTCTAGTGTTTTAAGGAATGAAAAATATATATATATCTTGTTTCTCTTTTTAAAGCTTGGGCTGCGAAATAGTGTTTTAATGTGAAACATTTGGGCCCACAGATAAGAGAGAAAAGAAATGAGGATTAAAGTGGGCACTGAAGAATAAAATAGATGGATATTTATATTACAATTCAAAACACAGGCCTTTAGTGTGGAAAAGACAGTTGCAATAATGGGGGGTAAAAATCTATGGATTCTTTTCATTTTTTTCCAGTTTAAGCGCTGGCTGTTTGTCAGTTTCTTGCTGGTATAGGAAGAGGAAATTTGAATTTTCACATTGAGAAGATTACGAGAATGTTGTGCGTCTGTGTGTTTATGGGAGAGTCTGTTAGATTGTTCTGAATATTTAGCTTTGAAAATAATCAAACTGGTCAATTGCTGGGCAGTAGCTGGGCATGCCGTACATCAAATGGAGAGGCGGACGGGGTCGCTGACACAAGGCTGGCCCCTGAAAACCAGCCGAGAGCCAGCTTTTATCTGTCTGAACCTGCTCCCTCTAGAATACCCTGTAAATCGCTGGAAGCAATAGGAGTCTCAAGAAGTGACAAGTTCTGGGGTTAGTCATTGTTCTTGTTTAATCATCGCACAGCAGATCCGAACAGTCCACCAGACCAGACATGAAACCGCCTGTCCCGCAGGGAGCCACGCTGAAGGCTGGGCCACCCCAAAGAGTCTCTGTTTACCCTTGCTCTGTTTATCCCTGGTTTCCGAAATCTTTGTTTCATTTCAAAGACTGGAAGTGTGACCGCTCCTACTGCTAGGCATTAGCTGGTGCTTGTGCCAGGACGAGCCCCTTCCAGGGTGACTGGGCCTCGTCGGCGCCATGTCTCGGAAGCTCAGGCAGGGCAGAGTAAGTTTATGGATTAGGCTTTCCTCAGGCCGTAGCACAGCATCTGCATAACTGCATGCTTACCGTGATGAGAAGGGCGATTGGGATTGGCTCACGTGATTGTGGAGGCCGAGATGCCCCACTGTCTGCCATCTGAAAGCCAGAGACCCAGGAGAGCAGGTGGCATAGTTCAGTCTGACGGCCTGAGAGCCAGGGGAGCTGATGGGGTCAGTCACAGTCCAGGGGCAGTGAGGCCGGGGCAAAGGAGCGAATTCCCCCTCCCTTTCTCCTTTTGTCTCCGCCAGCCCTCGATGGCCTGGATGATGCCCACTGTCGGGGGGAAGGGGGAGGACATCGGCTCTGCCCAGTCCACCGATTCACCCGCTAATGTCATCTGCAGACACCTTCACAGACACACCCAGAAACAGCGTTTAAGCCGGGCACCCTGTGGTCCAGTCAGGCTGATGCCTAAAACTAACCACGACAGTGATCTTGGGAGGTGATTTTTAAGATTAGGATAAGCGTCCTTTTGCATCCTGATGAAACAGAGGATCCCTAGCCTGCAAGACTGAACACGACTTCTAAGTAGCCTGAGTCACCTGGGTCCTGGGGAAGTCCTGGCATCTGAGTCCATATTAGAAAGAATGTCAGGAGCTCCACCAGGGAGCAGGGGAGGCAGACTCTCAGCGCATCAGGAAGTTCATAGGAATACCAGTCAATTGTGCACTGGAAGAGGAGTTCCATATCCTTCCATTGCTTCTAGAACTTTCTGCCGCATCTACACTGGCCAATAGAGTAGCCGCTGCTGAGTCCTTGAAATGTGGCTAGTGCAATTGAGTGATTGATTTTTCGATTATTTAATTTTAATTAATTTTAAATGGTCACCTGTGGCTGTCGGATGCTGCAATGAGGTTCAAAGCGATAAAATGCTTTTTAGGTTTATGGCTAACAATGTGGACAGCTCTAATCCTGTTTAGAGTAAACTTCTGATTTATACAAAGATATAAAATATTGTTACTATCTATTAAAAGAAAAAAAGACTGAGTGAGCAGAGCATTGGTAAACTGAGGCAGAGGCGTGTGACTGAGGGTGGAGAGACAGTAATGAATTTGTTTGAAATGCAACCGAGTTTGTGTCCCTCTCTGTGCTTTGCTGAGGTGTTTACTCCTTTCCTTCCTGGTTAGAGCAGTTATTCTGGTGGTTCGG
>NW_011898346.1:0-380 GCF_000151845.1 Pteropus vampyrus | reverse complement strand
TGCGAGGGGAGAATCTCAGCTCTGGGGAAGCGCCGGCCAGGGGTCCCCCTTGCTTCCTAGACTGGGGAGCCTTGCAAGATGCTTTGGGAATAGCCAAGGAGGAGAGCAGCAGCTCCCTGGGGTTAGTGAGGAGTTTCTCTCCTCCCCGACCGCACTCTTTGCTGGGCATCATGAAACATAAATTATAAGGTGGTAGAAACTAAGGGAATTGAAGGAAAAGACAGTATAACTCAAAGGTGGCTGTCGCTGTCTGAGACACCTAGAGGATTTTTTCCTCAAGCTAACCCCAAAACAATTCTTCGAATTCTTTGCCTTCCCCCTAAGAAAGTCCACTTTTTAGTAAGTGAGTCAGTCAGGGTCCAGTTAGGAGACAGGACCCA
>NW_011898345.1:2691-5347 GCF_000151845.1 Pteropus vampyrus | reverse complement strand
CGCAGCACACTGGTCTTTACGAGGGCAAAGGCCTGCCTCGCTCACGGCTACACCTACGGCAGCTAAAGCCGCACCTGCTCAGAGAAAGCGCTCATAAAACGTAAGTGGGGTGAAGAAGCCTCAGTTTTCTCATCCACAAAGTGGGGACTGAAGGAGCCTGCGTGCAGAGTCGTCACGGGAACATGGGACCGCGGGTGTCAGAGCACAGTGCCCGGCGGGGGCAGGAATGCAGGGAAGGACAAACCCCGATGCCTGGCTGAGAGGCCGTACAGGTCCAGCAAGGGCTGGCAGAGTCCCCTCGGGGCCCACGAGAAGGTGGCGTTAGCCCAAGACAGCATCCAGTGGGTGGCCTGGAGAGAGAGGGCACGGCAGAGCCATCGGGGCCACCCCCACCCAGTATGGCCACATTCTGCCCCTCACCCCACCTCACCAGCTCCAGGGTGCCCCTTGTACCCCCCCAGGGCTCCCCTGATGGGCCTAGACCCCCCCGGCTCCCTGGACACCCAGGCTTGTGGCTCCCACATAACTTCCTTAGCCGCCTGCTGCCACACCTACCCAGGGGCCACAGTGTCATCTTCAAGTAGGCAGCTTTCAGCGTGGCCAGGGGCCCTGCAACAGGCAGCCACTGCCCACGTCCCAGGCCCAGGCAGGAAAACTAGCCTCCCTGATGACCCAGGCCTCCAGGAAATAGGGCCTGCGACCTGGGATGAGGTGGGGGCACTGGAGACGGCCCCCCAGGAGGCCCACGCATAAGGTCTCCCTTGGCTGGCATTGGGAGGGCTCCCCCCATTCCCAGAGCTGGTAGGAGGGGCTAAACCGTACGGACAGGCGGTTGACGCTGAGAGTCTGGAACGGAGGTACGTGCCAGGCCAAGGCTGCCTGCGTGGCCGGCCCCCCGTAAAACGCCTGGGCACCGGGTCTCTGATGAGCTCCCCAGGTAGACAGCATGTCACACGTGCTGTCACAGTTCGAACCTGGGGGAACTGAGGGTGTGCTCTGCGCCCCACTGGGAGAGGCCTCTGGGAGCCTGTGCCCAATCCCCTGGGACCTCGGCCCCGCACTTTCCACTTTGGGGACCTCGCTCTGTAACGAACCACAGCTGCTCTGAGAACTGAGCATCCAAGCAAATCGCCGAATGCGGGGGAGGGGGGGGCGGGCGGAAATCAGACTGACCTTGGGGACTGTGGCAGAGACATAAGCAGGGTCAGGAGCACATTTAACAGTCAGAGGGACGCCGGCCTTGGTGCTGGGCAGGGTCTTGGGGGCCTGGCGCACTCGGACTGTGGACGGGCCCGAGGTCCCCAGCACCACCGGGAGGACGCTCAGGGCAGCAGCAACTTAGTGACCAGGACAGAAGCCTTAACAACCATCAAGCCACACACACAACTAGACACAGGTGCTGGGGTCCTACAACAGTGGCCTAAATAGAAACAAAGCTGTGTATCCAACACAAACCAGATGGGAACTGAAGGAACGTGGGCAGCAGTCCCCAAAGAAATAAGACAAGGAATAAGGGACATTAGCTTCAAGGACAGAGATGGCATGCTGAACGAACACCAAGGCTACAGGCCCGTGAGAAATAAGGCGGGAGAGTCTTAAAAGAAGTAGGGCTGCAGGCCCCCCTCTCTGATGGAAACGGTGCCCCAGGCCAAGCGCGAGGGCCCGGGCTCGGGGGCCCTGGGGGTGGGGGCGGATTTGGGTGCAGGGCCACACCTGCCTAGCCCGGCTCCAGCCCAACAGCTCAGCGACTGCCCGGCCACTCACCTGCACGGGCCCAGCCCCACCTGGGACGGCTGCAGGGGGAGGCCCGCCGTGCTGTCCAGGATGCCTGCTGGCTACAGGAGGCACAGGGTGAGCCAGAGAGCCATCCCCCCACAGAGCCCCCTGCCCTCTGTCCCATTCTCCGAGTGCACCCCTGACACTCCAATGCAGTCTACCCCCGGGCACTGGAACCTTCTCACAGAGGTGCCAACCCTCAGGTCCTCTCCTCCAGCTGGGCTCGCCCCTGAGACCCAGTAGTGCAACCTCGGGCTGCGGACACAGAGGGACAGGCTGAGGGCCTCGCAGAGATAAGGTGGACAGAAGGTCCTCGACGCCGGCAACAGGGACCGGGCCGTGTTTATCACCTATGGCTTTCCTGGCACTGCTAGAACCAAAGGGCTCGGGGCTCTTGGTGCTGTGTCCTCTGCCCCGGAGTGGGGGGCGGTGGAGGGGGGAGACAGCCACACTCCCCCCGCCCCAGCTCTGCCACTTCCGTGGGGCCCAGCAAGGTCCCCCGGCAGCCGTGCTCAGTCGAGCAGAGGCTCTGGTTGGCAGACTGGGGGGTCAGGCCTCCTAGGGGCTGGACGGGCTGCCTGCTGTCCTGGGGCAGGGCCTCTGCCTTGGCTGTCCACCTGTGGGCACACGTCCTAGCACCAGGCTCCCTGGCGCCAGTAAGGGACCTGCTCTTGTACCCCAGACCCGTTCATCTACCTCCAGCCTGCTTACTCTTCACGCCACAGCCTTCTCTAGCTCCCCATTGCCCACAGGCGTTCAAGGGCCTCAGACCCTCCTGACCGCCATCTCCCGGCCCACACCCACCTCAGGTCTGCCTGGCTGGGCCCTCCCCAGCCTCTCCCAACATCATGGTCAATACAGGTGGCTGCAGGGGGCTCAT
>NW_011898345.1:0-336 GCF_000151845.1 Pteropus vampyrus | reverse complement strand
AGCCTGTGGGTCTGAGTTATCCTCCTAAGCTCCTCTCCTCACACCCTCTAAGGGACCCCCTATGTTCTTCACACACCCTAAGCACACTCCTACCTCAGGGCCTTTGCACTGGCTGCTGCTTCTGCAGAGCTTGCACTTGTCAGCAAGGCCCCCACCCACTCTTCCCCAGCCCAGTGGCCAGTCCTCAAACATGCCAAACTCATTCCTGCCCCAGGCCCTTGGCACGTGTTGTTCTGTCTGGAATGCCCTTCCACCAGATTTTCAAATGGCTGACACTTGGCTTGTCATCTGGGGCTAGCTCGAATGTCACTGCCTTAGCGGGGCCTTCCCTGGCCA
>NW_011898344.1:2686-5398 GCF_000151845.1 Pteropus vampyrus | reverse complement strand
CAGGTGGTAGATTGGATTTCCCCTGCAGGCCATGGTTCGCCAGCAACTGGCATAGAAAAGAATCTAAGGGGGTGGACTCTGTGGTCAAACTGCCTGGGTTCAACTCCTGGCTGCACCAAAGTTGAGCTGGGAAGCACTGTATCTCTTGTATCAGCTCACTACGG
Organism: Pteropus vampyrus; assembly: GCF_000151845.1. Taxonomy (NCBI): domain Eukaryota; kingdom Metazoa; phylum Chordata; class Mammalia; order Chiroptera; family Pteropodidae; genus Pteropus; species Pteropus vampyrus. Next base: position 5,234 of record NW_011898344.1, on the reverse strand, counting down.
TCACGATAAGGCAGCCAAACTTCAGCGGTGTGCAACGAGAACTACTTACTTAGTCGTGACTCCGCAGGACCCCCTCAACCTGCCTTGGGCTCTGCCGATCTGGGTGGGCTTGCTCACACACCCACAGTCGGTTGCAGATTGCCTAAGCGGCTCTGCTGATTGCTTAAGAGCTCAGGCTGGGCTCGCCCACAGGCCTGAGGTTCAGCTGCTGCTGGCTGATCTAGGGTAGCCTCGGCTGGGATGACTCGAGCAACTTGACTCTGTTCCACGTGTCTTTCACCTTCTGGCAGGCTAACCAGGACACATTCTTCACGTGGCCACATGCAGTGAAGCAAAAGCGAGCAAACCCAGTTACACAGCGCCCTCCAAGCTTCCACTTGCATCATATTCTCCAGCCTCCCATGGGGCCAAAGCAAGGCCCAGGGGCCCAGAGTCGGAGAGGGAGGGCAGAGCCACGTCACATGGCAAAGGGGGAGAACGCAGCAGGGGGCACACGTGGCAACCACTGATGCAGACTCCCGCTTTTTGCTTGTTTCCTTATCTATAAAATCGTGACAGGAATAGTAGCTACCTTATAAGGCTGCTGTGAAGATTTAAGGAGTTAAAGCTGTAAAATCTTTAGAACAGAGCCTTGCACTTAGTAAATAGCCAAAAAATGTTAGACATTCTTATTGCCTAGTTTACCTTCTCTGGGTACCAGCATCTTAATTCTAATAGCCTGGTAGAATCTATGCATTCTAAAGATCTAAAGATAAAAGTACCTGGAAATAACTATTTCCTCTGGAGTTCTTTTAAAGCTTTCTCTGTGCTCAGTGAGGTAGGGACCGCAGATGCCAGAGCAGGTCTGGTGGTGTCTGGTCTCAGCCTCCTGCTCCGCCCGTTAAGGATGTGCAGAGAGGCTGAGGGAAAGACATCCCTGTGTGTTCTAGGTTGTCTGGTCCCAAGCCGTCTGCACAGACTGTCTGCCTCTTGTTTAGAGCTGTTTTCCTCACCCTCTCAAAGCTCAGTGTCTTCATAGGTTGGCTGTATGAGGGCTTTGCTTCCTTCCCAACAGTCCACCTTGCCGGCTGCTGCTGTGGGGCCCTCAGACCTGAACTGCATGAGGCTGTTTCCTGTCTTGTTTATTAGGATTGCACCAACAGGCTGAAGTAAATGTGTTTTAAGTATGTGTTTTCTCTGTTTGGAGTATGACCCATGAAAGGGCCCCCATTATTGGAAAGAGGAATATCTTCGATCCTTTTATGTAACATAATGAAGCATCCTTTCTGCAACACTGGCTGTGGGTCACATACACTCCACATTTAAGAAATCCAGCATGAGAAACTGCACAATGCAAATCATTAAAAATGTGAGAGAAATCGCTAATTGTCTCCCAATATCAATCTCTCTCTTATTCATAAGTAGTGAAAACTCTGATTTTAAGCTGGGCACATGGCTACCCTGAATAATAAATTTGTTTCATAGCTCCCCTTGCAACTGGGTGTAGTCCTGTGATTATGCCCAGTAGTAGGATGTAAACAGAAGTGTCATTTGATGCTTGCAGAAAGTGCTCCTAAAGGGAGGACCGTACCTTTTTATCTTTCTTTTTTTTCTTGCTGGATGGAATGCAGATGTGACAGCTGGAGTTCAAGCAGCTTTCTTGGACCATGAAGTAAAAAGAAACCTACGTGCTGAAGATGGCAGATCGATAAGCTAGAAAGAGCCTGGATGCTGTTATATGAATCACATACTAGCCCTAGACTTTCTTTTACTAGAAATAAATTATTATCATGTTTAAGCCTCTTCTAATTACTGATTGTGTCTAGTATGTGCATGGCGTTTCAGAATGACAAAATCCATTCCCATATATGTTCTCTCGTGATTTTTCCAGGCAAGAAAATAATATTATTATTCCCATTTTACAGATGAGAAAATGGAGGCTTAGGGAATTTCAATGGTTGCCCAACATCATACAACTAGGTAAAAGCTACTATTCAAACTGAGACTGCGTGACTCCGGGTTCTCAGTCACTACTCAGTCTGCCTGCTTTTCATCTTCTCCACACATCCCTCCTCTCCAGTGCTGCCAGTGTGGCTTTTGTAAACCACAGACCTGCAATGCCCTTTATAAACAGTCTTGCTTAAAAGTCTTCAGTGCTTCCCCTTTGCCCCCAGAATGAATTCAAAGTGTCTCGGCATGGCTCCCAAGGCCCAGCACAGTGCAGTCTTTCCTCCTACAGCCTGGTCTCTTGTAGCCTCCCCGTCTCTCCTCCAGCCACACCCAAAACACACAGGGGAATGGCAGCACTGAGGCTCAAACTCAGTTTGGTTTAGTACCGGAATCAATACATTTTTCTGTTAAATCATGAGGCACTCCACCATTACTCATTTACTCACAGAACAGGGTAAAAAGGGCAGTTGTACATGTCCCTGTATTGCAAACTACAGCCAGCACAGAGGAGGACAGGATGAGCCGGGTGGGGTGTTGGGGTGGGTGGGGAATGTTCCCTGGGCAAAGTGATGTGAGCTGGAATTTGAAGGGTGATTTGGACCTTGCCAGGAAGACAGAG
>NW_011898344.1:0-626 GCF_000151845.1 Pteropus vampyrus | reverse complement strand
GGTCTGACTCAAGAGCTGGCGTTCTTGACCAGCATGAGCCTCTTCCCATCTAGAACTTGCCTATATTCACAGAAAAGTGGAGGCCTGAGGAAAATCATCTGGATGCTTAAGGAACCACCCCTTTCAACTTACGGCAGCTCTACAGATGTTCAGGTATGAAATATCCTGGTTGCCATGGTGGCCCACTTCGTTTTATGTGTGTGGCCCTAACCTCTAAGCTCATGAAACCTCTAAGGACTTGTCTGAGCTTAGGTTCCCTCAAAAGGGAGGCCTGAAGCAAAGTGTATGTAATAACACATTTTGGGGGGGGGGCGCAATCCCAGGTCAGAAAGAGTGAAGGAAAATAGGCATGGAAGCAGGGAAGGAAGGACAGCAAAGGAAATGTGGCACCTTACTGAGCTGGCCACCGCTTTGCCAGGGAACACAGCCCATTGCTCAGTCACACAGGACAGATTTGAATAAGCCATATGGAACCACAGATGGAGAAAGGAAGATAGATTATCTACGAGATCTTTCCAGACCCTTTCTCATTGATCAAAGCTCATTCACAGGAAGTTAACTCCCCCACACTTTCTGGTGGGCCCCTACAGAAGCTGCTGGGGGAGCCATGTCCCACTCTTCACAGT
>NW_011898343.1:2621-4876 GCF_000151845.1 Pteropus vampyrus | reverse complement strand
ATAAGTGCTATGGAACTCCAGATAATGCCGGGATGACCTTTACCTTGTGGTTAAATGAAACATTTGAATGAATGTTTGAAAGAGAAGAGTGACTGAATCAAGAGGAGACAGATTATGTATCCCTGAAATGAATTACATAAATAAGTAATGTGCTAGGCAATGATAGGCTTAGAGTTTTGATGAAATTAAAACATTTATAAATGCCTTAACTATGAAATGGTCTGCCCCAAGAGACCTGGTGAGTTTGTCTATTGTTACTTACTTGATGGGGAATGTTTTAGTTCCTCCTTTCATTTCAATTTCATTAACTCTCCCTTCTGAAGCAAAAACAATGCTCCCAACACCCTCTCCACCACTACCTTTTGTGTACCTTTGTTTCTTGGCTTTTACCCTGGTCTTACTATTTTGTGCTCTTGGGGCTGGGAAGATACAGAATCAAGTCCAAAGTATTGAGTGTAATGACTATTATTTCTTTCCAACAACAGCTGGCCCTGTGTACATGGAGAGCTTAGCCTCCTTCAAAATGGTCCTCTAAAGAGTAGCGAGATAGTCATGGTGAAGGGTTCCTTCGGCTCTTTGTTCCTTGTTACCAGTTGAGTTTCTCTTAGATGGATAATCTCTTTATGCAGTGGAATAAATCCTCCGAGCTGAATCTGGAGGTGAAATTGTTGTCTTAAAGGGCCTGTGTTGTAGTTCAGGCAACTGTAACAAAAATACCGTAGACTGGGTGACTTAAACAACAGAATTTGTTTCTCTCCATTCTAGAGGCTGGGGAGTCCAAGATCAAGGCACTGGCAGATTTGGTATCTGTGAGAGACAACCTCCTGGTTCATAGATGTCCATCTTCTTACTGTGTCCTCACATGGCTGAAGGGGCAAAGAGAGCTCTCTGGGGTCCCATTTATAATGTCACTAATCCCATCTATGAGGACTCCATCCTCATGGCTTAATCATCTCTCAAAGTCCTACATCCTAATGCCATCCCATCTGAGTTTAAGATTTCAGCATTTGAATTTTAGAGGGACACAAACATTGAGTCCATAACAGTCTTGATTATCAATCTTGTCAAGAGTAAAGTTTGATGCATTTAGGTGAAGGAATTTATTTGAACTTTCTTATAGGCATTCTAGACCCTTCCCTAAAGTCTTGTGTTAACTTAATGAAGTAATTAATTTTTATATCACAGAGACAGAAAAGAATGCATAGTAAGGTGAACTATTAGTCAGAAATCCCATATTCTTAATCCACATGATTCTTAAATCCAGAAAGTCATATACTCTAGAGAAAACCTATAGTTTGTTTTCTTGTCAGCTATAAATACCTCCCCTTCTAAACTTCAATTACCACTTAATACTCCTTTGACAAATAATGTATGTCCTACAGTCAATACTATCTCATTCAGACAGAAGAAACAAGCTCTCCCAGAGTCATTTGCTTTAGGATAGTCTCTCATACAAAGCCTTCCCATATTTGATCAATTGATCCTCTTGGTCTAAGAGACAGGAAATCCATGTGCTCACACGCTACCCTGACGGTCATTAGGATTATAAAAACAGCCCATTTCAGAGAGACCCTGTTTTGTCCCATGTGTATATTTTTGAGATATATATTCTCAATGCAGTGTATGTAAGTGTGTGTGTGTGTGTGTGTGTGTGTGTAAGGAGTAGGAGAAGATGAGTTTATCAAAAAATAGTAAGCAATAATATCACAGTGTGTTATTTTTCAAATTGAAACACAATTTATTAGTGGGTTTATTTAAAAGATGAAATAACACAATTCACACTAAATCGGGTCACACTGAACATAGAAAAGTAAATGTTGTTAAGGAAACTTTGGTTTCAGCTTGTATGCACTGGATCGCACCATTATTTGTTTTTCTTAGTGTAGGTTGCAGTCAAAATGCTTGAAAGTCATTGGCCTAAAATACCTAAGTCTCTTAAGTAATTTACCTCAGAGAGTTGTTACAAGGTTCATATGTAAATATGCACAATTTGAAAATGACTTCTAATATAAAAAATACTAGGTAATAAACTTAGAGCTTTATTTTCTAATTTCCTAAAATGGAATCATGTTATTTTGTAATAAAAGTTTGAAAAATGAAGACTTGCAAAGTAGTAAGTACTTTAAAAATACAAATATGAACTATATTGCAAAAAAACCCACTACTTTTAAAAGGGTTTTGAGATCTCTGAATTCAAGGGACACAGACTGTGTCATAGAGAGTTCTACCTGGTACTAATCCCTCCTTGAGGGAGG
>NW_011898343.1:0-511 GCF_000151845.1 Pteropus vampyrus | reverse complement strand
ACCCTGAAGCACAAAGAGGTTGTGTAACTTACTTAGTTTTCTGTGCTTAGTCAACGGCTGGATAGCGATTGTTTCAGGAAGTCTGATTTCCAAACCCATCCTGTAAATCTGCGAGCTGTCATGCTTTGTGGCTTACGCTGTGTGCCCTGGTGTGAAGAGGCTTCTCTCCTGTGTTTAGATATCACATAAAGTCACAGTGGTTTTGAACCTGACTCTTACTTACATGGAAGGGAAACTGGGCTAATTAGGCTTGAAAAATAATGTTTCATGAACTGTTTGCCCTGTTCTAAAGAATGGGGATGGAGAGTTCCTGGATTATTGTGTCGGTCCCTCCTTGAAACAGATCCTTTGAGCATAGGCCACGGTCTTCTTTTTAAAATAATATTCATTAAATATAAAGATATTCAGTAGGCACCTTGCCAAAGATGGTAGTCTTGTTCGCTTGTTTGCCTTTTTATTTTTCTAAGATACATGGTAAATACAGCACTGGCAATCTATTAATCAGATGAGT
>NW_011898342.1:6744-7178 GCF_000151845.1 Pteropus vampyrus | reverse complement strand
CTTCTTTTGCCTTATCTGGATAAGAACAAAAAAGTTTCTTCCTATATCTCAAACACTTAAAAGTCCAGCAAACAAGATTTCTAAACAAAGAGGGAAGTCACACAGAGGATTTGCTGCCATTGGCAGCTCTTTTCTCTCAAAGCACATCTGCAGCCTCTCTCTGGGGGGAGTGCTGCTCGAGGTGGCTCAAGGGCCAGCCTGTCTGTCCCTTGTGAGAACGGAAACACGATGTGGCAGAACCGGGGGTTCTGGACCCGAGGTTGCAAGCTTCCCTAGAATTGCCAACTCAGGCGAGACAAAATGGATAAAGAATACAGGCTTTATTTCAATTGATTAATATTTAAAAGAAATTCTTTTATTTTTTTTATGACTAGATAATCCATGCACGTGATGCAAAATTCGAAAGGTGTCAGAGTACATGGTGAAAAGTAAGC
>NW_011898342.1:0-2499 GCF_000151845.1 Pteropus vampyrus | reverse complement strand
TGCATGTTTCACCCTGTGGAATCTTCACCATAGCCCTGCAAGGTGGGAATTATTATCCGTTTTCTAGATGAAGAAACTGAGGGTCAAACACGTTATGTAATTTGCTCAGTCACAAAGCTGGTGAGGGACAGAGAATATGATTGAAATTGGAGTCCATAGGATTTCTTAAGCCCTGCTAATATTATTAACCAGCAAAGCAGCAGAATTGTTTGAAGGAATCTATTCCTCGTACTGTTTTTATTTTTTTGCAAAAAAAAAAAAAAATTTTCCTCCCAAAGTTCCTCACTTTAGAAAACCTTCTCACTGACGGCATGATCCTGTTCTCAGATAGGGTTGATTTTTGGCAATGTGATGATAATGTCGTAAATCGCAGACAGGGTGTGGTCACCCACTTGACCAGGCTACACACAAGCCCAGATGATACAGAGATCCCACAGAAGGCTGAAGATCAGGAAGTTGCCTTTCTTTCAATTCTTTGAGTTCACAGAACAGTCACTTACCGGGTGGATCCGCCTACCTGCTCCTCCACACCCCCATTGCCCCAACCTCCCCACCTCGCTCTCCTACCCTGTCCTCCAGTTTCTCTGCTCTGTGCTCTTTCTTCCATACTCTTCCTACTGGAATTTTCCAAACCAAGGTATATACATACAGCATCATCTTCTGTTTAAAAACTACCATAGGATCCAGCAATCTCACTCTGAGTATATATCTAAAGGCAATGAAATCAAGATTTCAAAGAGATATCTACACTCCCATATTCATTGCAGCTTTATTCATAATAGCCAAGACATGAAAACAACCTAAGTGTCCATTGATGGATGTATGAATAAAGCAAATGTGGTACATACATACAATGGAATAGTACTCGGCTTTAAGAAAGAAGGAAATTCTGTCATTTGCAACAATATGGATAAAACTGGAAGACATTATGCTAACTGAAATAAGCCAGACACAGAAAGACAAATACTACATGGTCTCACTTATATGTGGAATCTAAAATGGTGGAATTCGCAGAGTATGCTGGTGGCTGGCAGAGGTTTGGTAGTAGGGGACGGAGGGAAGGTGAGACAAGTGGGGAGATGTTGGTCAAAGAGTATAGACTTTTAGTTCTGCAGGAGGAATGAGGTATGGAGATCTAATGTACACACGGTGACTTCAGCTAACAACACTATATTGTGTACTTGAAATTAGCTAACAGGGTAGATCTTAAGTGTTCCCACCACAGGAAAAATAAAGATAACTATGTGAGGTGGTAGACATATTCTCTAGCTTGACTGTGGTGATCATTTCACAATGTATGTGTATATCAAGACATCACATTGTACACCTTAAATATATACAATTTTTATTTGTCAATTTTACCTCAATAAAGCTGAAAAAAAAAAAAAAACCCATGGCTCCCAAACCTATGGAGAAAAGTAAAAATCCCTCAGTGAGTCACATAGGGCTCTTCCCACTCTGCCTCCTTTGCCAGCACCAGCTCCAGGCATTTCCTTTTATGCAGCAGAGTTAAGCCGCTGCAGAACATGCACCTGTCCCTAACTGGGCAGCATTGTTTCAGTCCTCCAAGCCTTGGTAGATGTTCTTCCTTCTACTTGCAATGGCCTTCCCTGCTGCTCTGATGGCAACCTCTTTCAAGAGCCAGCTCAAATGTGACTTTCTCTGAGAAGACATGTGCTTTCCGTAACCCACTGGGGGTGCTAACCATGCCCTTATCTTCTTGAATTAGTGTCTGTCTTCTCCAGTAGCCCAGGAGCCCACAACAGTGGCAGGATTCCCTGGACCCGAACTGTGTAGCAAGTAATTTGCGTTATTAATAGTAAAAGCACCAAAGTTTTCAAATGAGCTGCTTTTGTTATAAATTGGAGTGGATTCAACGTTATTCTTATAATAATGTCATTTTCACTCACTCGCATGTTTGCCTGAGTAGGCGACAAAGGCAGGGTGTAGCTAGCTTGCTGATAATTGTTCCAAGTGTTAAAGACAAAAGATTAAGAAGGGATCAACAAATCTCTGAGATACATTAGTTGGCTGTGGATAATCTGTGATGCAGGCAGGGGTGCATATCTGCATGGAGAATTTGTGTGTGTGTGTGTGTGTGTGTGTGTGCGTGTGCATGTGTTGGGAGCAGAGGCGCTTTATATCTTCATGTTAAAAAAATACCCCCGGGGTGAGAGCAACAATTATTTTCACCATATTGAAGGTTAACTGTGATAAAGATGGAACGATGTGGAAAATAATTGATACGATGTTAAGGGGAAAAAAGGCAAAATCTCAAATTATGTGTATATTTTAAGTACATAAAATATCAGTGCAAACATGGAAGAAAAGCAAGTTAAGAAACAAAAAAAGAGCTGTGATTTGTCAGATGGGAGGTTTTAGGTCAGTTGTTTTGTTTGTTTGTTTGTTTGTTTTTAAATAATGGTTTGAGTAGTAACTCTATCTTGTAGACCCAAGCCTAAGTCCACCAGGCTGGACAGTGTGTGGTCAGCAATCCTG
>NW_011898341.1:5073-5386 GCF_000151845.1 Pteropus vampyrus | reverse complement strand
TGTGTCTTTTGACCACCTTGCTCCAATTTCCATTCCCCCGACCCTCCACCTCTGGTAACCACAAGTCTGATCTCTATTTCTAGGAAGTTTTTTTTGGTTTTTTTGTTTTTTTTTTAAGATTCCTCATATAAGTGAGCTCACACAGTAGTTGTCTTTCTCTGTCTGACTTATTTCACTTAACATAATGTCTTTAAAGTTCATCCATCTTGTAAATGGTGGGATTTCCTCATTTTTTATGGCTGAATAGTATTCCACTGTGTGTGTGTATGTGTGTACCACAACTTCTTTTTAGATTCATAATAAAGCTCAGTTG
>NW_011898341.1:0-2308 GCF_000151845.1 Pteropus vampyrus | reverse complement strand
TGGGGCAGAAGACAGAGAGGACAGAAGGGTCTCTCCCAATACCGCCCCTGGGATTAGAGACCCAAGAACATTTTGGATCGAACAGAACTGATGGGTAACAAAGAGGAGGCCAGGCCAAGAGGCGGAGGCAAAGGAGACCATCAGAGGCGAAGGCAGAGCACGGATTCTAGGTCAGAGGGACCAACGTGACTACCCACTGGGACAGGTGGTGGAACGAAGCAGAGTTCTCAGGCTGACCATGGGCTAAGGACAGCTCTTCCTTGTGGTGGGCATGGAGGCTGTGGTGACAGTTCCAGCAGACAGCCAGGCCAAGAGGGTCCAGGTGGGCCTCCAGGGAAGCAGGCTGCATCCAGGCCCAGAGGGAAGAGGTCTGAGAGGCTGAGGGCTGGTGGCCGGGGTGGGAGTGGATAAGCAGGAAGAGAAACCAGACACGCAGAGGATGCGGTGAAGCTGGGAGTCAGAAACTAGGTGGAGGGCAAGGGGCAGACATCAGCAGCAAGGACAGCCCTGGAGAGGGACAGTTTCTCACTCAGACAGCAAACTTGCTACATGCTTCCTCCTGGGATGGGACCAGCTCCTGGGCAGAGGGAGCCCAGAGACGGCAGGAAACAGGGGATGGGGAGGTAAGTACCTACCTCGCCTAAATGGAGGAGCTGGGCCAGAGATAGGGCAAGATTGTCACTGCAGTGAGTAGATCTCAACTGCGCTGTTGTGGCTTATTTTCAAACCTCTTCGTAGGAGAACGCTAGATTTCAAAGTGTGTGACATATTTTCGTAGCATTCAATAATGCTGCTTTGGTGCTTTTTGTGGAACTCGAGTGCATCTAGCACCACAGGATACAATTGGGTGTAACTTGTTGAGAGAAATAGGTAAGAAGCATAGCCTAGGGAAAGGAGTGTTCGCTGGAGCAAAGAACTTTGCCTCGAGACTGTGTAAGAGAGACAAGTCCGGGCCCAGGCATTCTAACCCAATGGGAGATGGCAACTCACTCAGGAGTGTTGACAGCCACTTACACAGACACTGAAATGACCGGTGCCGACTGTGCTGTGCTAGTTGCCAGCTGGTCAGTCTGACTTTGAGTCTGAATCACTTCGAGTATGCTGCCAAAAATCTCAGTGTTCAAGAGTGTAACATGAACACAGGGTTGACAACCACTGGAATGAGGTGATAGGGCCAACGTGCTGGGGTTAAGGGGATGCCAGAGACTCAATGGGGGTCTCGGCCCCACCCGCGCTGGCCTTCCTGAAAATACAGACCAGCAAACTCAGCTGTTCTCCACCTTGGCTCCACCTGGGCGGTTTTATACCTTCTGTTGCGTGGGTCCCCACCTTCAGAGTTTTAAAAGCTCCTCGAGTGATTACAATGAGCAACTGAAGTCGAGATCCACGAAGCCAGCTATAGAGCATTGACTTGCTCAGGGGTGGGAGGACGGAAGGTGAACAGAACTGAGTTTTACCTTAATTTCCCTTTGCAAACTACTAAAGTTGAGAAGCACCATGGAAAACCACGCTGCTCTAGGGAGGAGCTGTTACTGACAGGAGCGGTTGACTGCAAACAAACCTAGGAGAATTTCGGCTGAGTGGACAAACAGATTTCCCCACGTCGGTGCCTTCTGGAAGGGCTCTCCATCTTCCCAGTAAAGGGGCCAGCATCCCATCACTGCAACTAACTCCCCCCGATGCCACGCCTCACCCTGACCTTACCTCCCCAGGTGGCACAGCAGGTGGCAATTTTTTTTCTTGAGTCATCAAAATTTACTTGCCCCATGTCCCTGTTCTTCAGAGACATGGGAAATGATTTCACATTGATGGGCTGGGAGACGACAGTAGCTTGCTGAGTTAGGCATGGCGCATAGGCTTCTGGAGAGCAGGTGTTTCCCAAAAGGACGGCACTCATTGAGGGTGACCAGGCAGTGGGGATAGGACAGGGGAGGGAGTGGCAGGGGACAAGCAAGGCTTTTAACATGCCTCAGATCTCACACGTGGTTTCGTCTGCCCGGGACCAGCAGGAAGACACTGAAGAAGAAGAAATGCAGAAAAGTTCTGTGTGTAGGGGGATGGGCAGGGGAGAACGTTGAAAAGGAATAAAGCTGGAAGAAGTTTCAGGCTGTGGTCGGAGTTTCTTTGTTCCTTCATGGGGGAAAAAAATTAAACCATTTCCTTTAAAGGAAATGTGTGAGAGAGAGAGAGAGAGAGAGAGAGAGAGAGAGAGAGAATGCAGAAAATATCTTCTATTCTAAAATATCTGCAGAATAAATCAGGGCAAGAATTGCCTAATTCTAATGGTAAATTAGGAGCAATTTACTTT
>NW_011898340.1:3771-4883 GCF_000151845.1 Pteropus vampyrus | reverse complement strand
ATAAATAAAAGCGTGGCAAGGATTAAATGCGAATAACCATGTCAATGTACTTAGTATAATACTTGGCACAACTGTTACTATTATTATCCAGTGACGACCTCTCATATTTTACAAATAAGAAAATGGGCCCAGGAAAAGGGTGATGATAGTGATGAGGAAGAGAAGAAAATGAGGCAACGTCCATGCTGAGGCACTAAATTCCTACAGTTCCTTAAAAGTGAACATTACGTATCTATCTATCATACATCTTCAACTAGAATGAAGCGCGTAGGAATATTTTTTTAAACTTCTATTTAAATTACCTTTCTTTACGACTAGGTGTAACTTTCATTCTAGGTGTGTAGCCACGACCTCTTCTTCTGGAAACAGGCTGCATTATGGTGTAGGCATAATGGCAACAGTGCCAGGTCTGCCTACAGTACACCCTTCCTGAAAGCTAAGCCGAACAGAGGTGCACTGGCCCCTTAAAGCACGAGAAAACATCTGCTAAGAACAGCGGGTTCGACTTATCAGTTTCACTTATGGAGAACTAAAATGTCACATTTAAGAGTTTTTTTCCCCAAAATGCCAACGTTTACACAATCCCAGTATGAGTATGAATGTAAAATATTTCTGCATCAGAGAGGGCTTCAGCCCACGTCACAGCCCTCATGTTCCCACCAGGTATGGCAGACCTCCGCCTCCTCCGCGAAGGGGTCCTCTCCCCTGCGGCAGTAAATCCCCCTCGGAAAACGTGTTTTCTATGAATGGCATCCTGACCATGGAAGTTTCCTCAGTAAGCACCGTCAAATGACTGCGCTGGATGAAGACCTGAGTTTATCACACTTACGCCAAATACAATCCAGCTGTAACCCAGAATCTTTGCTCACCTCCAATACTTAATGTATTACATGCAACATAAGAGAATTCAAAGAAACATTACCAGCCATGAAATAAAGAAGCAGCTGTCTCCAATTTACTCAATGGGGTTAGTATCAGAGAACAGGAACGGAGGCCCCTAACACTACATGCACTGAAATAAGCAACGACAATCTCTCAGGTACCAGAAGTCCCTTAGGAATCTGAACGTGTTACCAGTCCAGTCAAGCTGCCAGCGGCTTTCCTACCAGATC
>NW_011898340.1:0-2276 GCF_000151845.1 Pteropus vampyrus | reverse complement strand
TGATGTCACCGGATCGTCAGCCTTTCTGCGGCTCAACCAGAGACAGCAGTGGAGGAGGAGGACAGTTCCCCCTGGCAGCCCAGGGCGCTTGGAGGGAATCTGGTCTTTCCTCTTCTCTCCAACTATAAAAATTTGGCCAATTAATGGGGAATAAGATCCTCTCATCTCCAAATCCCCTGAGGAAAGGCAGGCGGCTGACAAGTAGGAAATATAGAAGGAAAGTCCTACATCTGTATGAAGCCCGGAATAATGAGGAGAACCTCAAAAGATATAAAACACTTAAGATATCTTGATAATATTGAGATATCTGAAAATCTAATGAGAAATTTCAAGATAATATAGTAATTAAAGGAAAGGGAAGTCTCCTTTTTGGCCGACCCTTTCAAGGAAGAACTCTGAGGTCATAGAGCCCATACGCCAACAATGATTCTGACCCTTTCCCCCGTTCTCTCTGGAAGCAATGATGTCGATTACAAAGGAACACGGAACTCTTACTTGTAGTGCTGGGGAACCATCCCTACTTGGCTGCCGCACGCGCGTGCGTGTGCGTGTGTGCGTGCGTGTGCGTGCGTGTGCGTGCGTGGTGTGCATCTCAGATTGCAGTTCCCCTCGCAGCAGACATTTCTCCACAGCCTTCCTTGGGACCAGCTACTACAACTATCTGGCTAGTTTTCCTTAATCTCAAGACCCGTAAGTAAAAATTACCTCAGCAGTAATAAATTTTTGCATTTTACTTCCAATACTTTGCATTTTCTTCTACTGATGATATTAGACTCACTCTTTGATGTTTTATAGAACTTGAATCTGGGTCCTTGCCTTTGACTAACCCTGAAGAGCCAAGTCCACTAGTTTGTAGTTTTTTGTTTTTGTTTTTGTTTTTTTTAAGTATGCTCTTAATAAATCAATACCAATAAAGGGAAACTAATTTGGTTAACTCTTAGAATACAGTCTGTTTTCTAGATCACACATAGTTCTTCCTATGAAATGAGAAGCTGTGTAACTCCTGCTGTTGTAAACAATTACAAAATTTTGGTCTGGGGCTACGTTTTAGGCAAGGGATATTTGTGTTATACATACACAGTAACCACTCAGGTCTCGGCTTCAGAATTTCCAGGAAATTTCTGACACCTGGCTCCATGTGGGGACTTCCTCTTGAGGCAGGAAAATCCCCGGCTGAGCAAGCTCCCCACCGCCGGTGAGGCACCCACACAGCCCCCTGGAGAGAAGCGAGGCTGCGGCTTCCTGGTTTCCCCATATTTTTATCCCTTTCTTCCTTCATGCTTCCACCCACCTTCTTTCTATTCTCCCTCTCTGCTAAGTATCTTTCTGATTTCATTCACAACTACAGATTTAACTTTTAAAGTTACTTTAAAATTATAAGGGCAAATAGCCTTAATACATCTGTTGCATGTAAAAATAATCGATCTGCCATAAAGAACGTTTAACCATAAAGAATTTAACTTTCTTCTAACATTAAAAAAAAAAAATCTTCCTTTACCCTTAGAAAAACCTGGTTTAAAATCAAAAACAAAGCCGTCCAACTCCCCTTCGTGGGGTGAGAGAGGAATGAAAGTAATGGCGCGAACGTGAGTCTTAAAACACTGCTATTCAGAATCACTGCGCACAGTTCATCCCAACGTCACACAGTGTACACTTCTTTCCAGAGCGACTCAGAAAGTAATAATGTCTGAAATGAGTAAGTAGTTCCTGGATCTCTGTGCTTCCTTTTGTGACTCCAAGTTAGCATTTGAACCTGAAGATTTTCTACATGCTAAAAAGGAGAGACCACATTCTAGATATCTAACACACACCAGGAATTCGGAAGGTTATCTGAGCAAACTTTCACTTTAAAAAATAATAAAATTAGGTTAGAAAATAATTTATTGCACTTATTGCAACAATTAGCTAATCTTTGAAGAAGATATAGCTTTTTCTCCTTTAAAAGAATTTTAAAGAATTTGGGTTAGTAGTTGTAGTAATACGACCTGTTACGCATCAACCCATAAATTTCAGAAGACTATGTTTGAAATGACAAAACTCTAAAATCTAAAACTAAAACGAAAAGACATTAACTTACTATTATTTTAAAGGGAAAATCCAAGCCAGGAGACCATGTGGTCAAATTCCCTCAAGTGGCAGATGAACACGGTGAGGTCCGGATTTTTCCACTTATCACACACAGTTTAAACATCAATCGGCAAGGACTAAACCATCCCAACTCCTGTTTCTGGGCACCTTTCATCCCTTTAGGGCAGAGGTGAGTTTCTGACTCACTA
>NW_011898339.1:2007-3525 GCF_000151845.1 Pteropus vampyrus | reverse complement strand
GTCATTTCCCATGGATGCTCTCGTGGCTCACCTAGAGGAGAAAGAGGATGCTGGGTGAGCTCCAGACTGGATGGAAAAGGGGGCCGAGGAGGAAAGTGGCACCCCCCTGAGTCCCTTGGAGGACACCAGAAGAGAAATGAACCTCCCCGCTTTTGTGGCTGCAAAATGCTGGGAGAGGGGAGAGCAGAGGGCCGAACAAGAGATGGCTGGGTCAAGGCAGGGACAGGGTGGTGGCAGGAAAAGCCACGGGCCCTGGAGCTGAGATTAGAAGCTGGGTCTTCTGGTCTTGCTGCCGTGATGCGAGTGAGTTAATTAACCTCTCTAGGCCTCCGTTTCCTTATCTGTAAAACAGGGTCATAATGCCAACTTCAGAGACCTGTTGTCAGAGTAAAATGTGGTGACGTCAGGGGAAGCACTTGGCCTGACACGGGTACAGATGCAAGATGTGCTTGTTAATAGATTAGAGATATTGTGTCCCTTCGTCCTGAAGAGGAAGCTCATGCCCTCTCCACAGTATTCCATGTTCTGGAGTGGTTAGCAGTGACCCCTACCTCACTCAATGACAGATGGAATACCTGCCCCGTGCCAGGCACTGTCCACGCACTTACCTACAGTTGCTCATCGGGCATCTCATTCAGTCCTCACCAGGACCGTTGTTACCTTTATTTTGCAGATGAGGCGACGGGAGGCCCGGAAAGGTTGAATAACCTACCAAAGGTCACACGCTAGTGAGCAGCTGAGCCAAGTTTCAGACCCAGTCAGCATGACCCGATGTCAGAAATTGGATCTCACGGCTGGTTATGTTTCTGTACAGGGGCTGGGGCAGAGGGGAGAATTCTCGCAGAATTCAGGGCCTCCTGTGGGAGGAGATCAAACATTGTTATGTGCTGCAGCCTGCCCCGAGGTCTTGGTCATTTCCAGAAGGGTTCAGCCTGCATTTCCCAGCGTGGCACCAGGCTCTGTCTCCAACCTGCCAGCTCCTAGCAATCGGAGCTGCCCCAGAGTGAATAGCCCGGTCTCTTGAGCTTGTCTCGCTCAGCCTCTTTGTTTTCGGACAGTGGATTCGTTGAATTTGCTGATGCTACTGGAACCGCCGATAATGGCTTCTGTAAACTGAAGGCTTAGAACAATCATTGTTTATAACAGTTCTCATTCAATTAAACTTAAAGAAATAATTATAATCTTAAAGCAATTTTATTAATATAACGAATAGCGTATTATACTCGCATCTTTTGAAGTTTTGCAGGTCTTGTCAGGGCACACACTTACCGTTTTTCCCTGTTTGTAACCAGGGCGCATGGACTGTATTGTCTCCTGCTTTTTATCCCTTAACATAATTTCATATTTGATTTTGCATATATTGGCACAATCTTCATCCTTGTCACTTTTAGTAGAAGCGTAGATTTCTGTGGCTTATCTGTCAGCCATTCCTCTCTAGATGAGCTGGGGGAAGAACCCAGGGCCATGAGCATGTTCCTTCCTGTATTTTCTCATCATCCATTTTCCAAGTCCCTCTCA
>NW_011898339.1:0-307 GCF_000151845.1 Pteropus vampyrus | reverse complement strand
GCCGCAAAGGAAGTAGGCCGCAGCCTCACGGGAGCAAGGCAGCCCTAACTGTTGGTCACTCCGGGGTCTGGCAAAGGGGCCTCGTGCATGTTGCCCTGCTTTGGGGACCTGGGCTCCTCCTCCTCCTGTGTCTTCACGGTGGCGTGGAAAGTGACGTTGAGGCAGAGGGGACATAGTTCACCTGGGGTCCAGCAGGGTGACTCTGGAGCCTGGTGGTGAGGAAGGGAGAGAGGGGGCCATCTCTCCCTGGGATGTTCACATTGCCTTGTGTGGGACCCACACCCACCCTGGCAGGATGCACAGGTAT
>NW_011898338.1:2253-3597 GCF_000151845.1 Pteropus vampyrus | reverse complement strand
TGCTCCTATGTTGGTTACATAAATGTTTACTGGGGTTATATCCTCTTGCTGGATTGATCCCTTTATCAGTATTTAATATTATTTTTGTCTCTTATTATAGCCTTTGTTTAAAAGTATATTTTGTCTGATATAAATATTGCCACCTCAACTTTTTAAAAATTTCTATTTGCATGAAATATCTTTTTCCATCCCTTCACTTTCAGTCTGTGCATGTTTTTTTATATGAAGTGGATTTCTTGTGCACAGCATATATATATGAATCTTGTTTTCTTCTTCATTCGGCTACCTTATGTCTTTGATTGGAGCATTTAATCATTTACCTGTAAAGTGATTATTAATAGTTACATAGTTATTGCCATCTTATTATTCATATTTCTATTCTTTTTTTCTTTCTCTTCTACTTAAAGTATTATCTCTAAAATTTTTATAATATAGGCTTGGCGGTGATAAATTCCTTTAGCTTTTTCCTGTTGAGGAAGCTCTTTATCTCACCTTCAATTTTAACTGATAGCCTTGCTAGGTGGAGTAGTTCTTTTTTAAAAATTTTATTTATTTATTTTAATTAGTTTCAAGTATGCAGTACATTGGTTAGACATTTATATAGTTTATAAAATGATCCCCTTAATTGCTCCTTCTCTCCTTTGGTTTCCAACTAGCCAATATATTAAGCTAACTGCATTCCCTATGCTGTGCTCCCCATCCCTGTGACCATCTATCAACTACCAATTTGTATTTCTTTAACCCTTCACCCCATTATCCCAGCCCTCCAACCCCCCTACCCTCTGTCCATCATCAAATTGTCCACTATATTTGTGAGTCTTTTTTGATTAATTTGGTTTTTTTGTTCCTTAGATTCTGCATTTTAGTGAAATCATACACTATTTATCTTTCTCTATCTGGCTTATTTCACTCAGCATAACCTCTAGGTCCATCCACATCATTGCAAGTGGTAGGATTTCATTTTTTTTTTTAATGGCTGAATAATATTCCATTGTATATATGAACCATAACTTCTTTATCTAATCATCTGTTGATGGGCATTTAGGTTGCTATCATATCGTGGCTACTGTAAATTGTGCTGCCATAAATATTGGGGTGCATAGATTTTTTAAAATTATTGTTTTGTTTTTCTTTAGATAAATACCTAGGAGTGCAATTGCTGGATCAGAAGATATATACACTTTTAATTTCTTGAGAAACCTTCATATAAGAAGGTTCCCTTTTCTCCACATTCTTGCCAACACTTGTAGTTCTTTGATTTATTGATGATAGTCGTTCTGATAGGTGTGCTTTTAATTTGCATTTCTCTGATGATTAGTGACCTTGAGTATCTTTTCATATATC
>NW_011898338.1:0-2203 GCF_000151845.1 Pteropus vampyrus | reverse complement strand
TTTTTTTTTTAATGGCTGAATAATATTCCATTGTATATATGAACCATAACTTCTTTATCTAATCATCTGTTGATGGGCATTTAGGTTGCTATCATATCGTGGCTACTGTAAATTGTGCTGCCATAAATATTGGGGTGCATAGATTTTTAAAAATTATTGTTTTGTTTTTCTTTAGATAAATACCTAGGAGTGCAATTGCTGGATCAGAAGATATATACACTTTTAATTTCTTGAGAAACCTTCATATAAGAAGGTTCCCTTTTCTCCACATTCTTGCCAACACTTGTAGTTCTTTGATTTATTGATGATAGTCGTTCTGATAGGTGTGCTTTTAATTTGCATTTCTCTGATGATTAGTGACCTTGAGTATCTTTTCATATATCTATTAGCCATCTGTATTTCCTCTTTGGAGAAGTATCTGTTCAGGTCTTCTGCCCATTTTTTAATTGGATTGTTTTTGTTGTTGTTGTTGTTGAGTTGTATGAGTTCTTTATATATTTTGGATATTAACCTCTTATCAAATGTATCTTTAGTGAGCATCTTCTCCCAATCAGTCGGTTGTCTTTTTGTTTTGTTGATGGTTTCTTTTTCTGTACAATAACATTTTAGTTTGATGTAATCCCATTTGTTTATTTTTTCTTTCATTTTCTTTGCCCAGGGAGATATATCCAAAAAGAAATTCCCGTTCGTAACATCAGAGAGTTTACGGCCTATGTTTTCTTCTAGAAGTTTTATGGTTTCAGGTCTTACATTTAAGTCTTTAATCCATTTTTTTGAGTCTATTCTTGTATATGATGTAAAAATGTGATCCAGTTTCTTTTTTTTGGCATTTATCTGTCCAATTTTCCCAACACCATTTATTAAAGAGACTATCTTTATCCTATTGTATATTTTTACCTCCTTTGTCATATATTAAGTGAACATATAGGTGTAGATTTATTTCTGGGCTCTCTATTCTGTTCCATTGATCAATGTATCTGTTTTTATGCCAGTACCATGCTGTTTTAATTACTATAGGCTTGTAGTATAGTTCGGTTTAAGGTAGTGTGATGCCTCCAACTTTGTTCTTTCTCAAGATTGCCGTGGTTATTCAAGGATTTTTATGGTTCCATATAAATTTTAAGATTGTTTGTTCTAGCTTTCTGAAATATGCCATTGATATTTTGAAAGGGATTTCATTGGATCTATAGATTGTTTTGGGTAGTATGGTCATTTTAATGTTGTTGATTCTTCCTTGGGTAGAGTAGCCTTGGTTGTAGTTCCTTGCTTTTCATAGTTTTGAATATTTCATAACAATCTTTCTGGCCTGAAAAGTTTCTGTTGAGAAATCATCTGACAGTTTTATGGGTGCTCCTTTGTAGATAAATAGCTTCCTTTCTCTTGTTGCTTTTAGGATTTTTTCTTTGTGTTTAGCTTTTATCATTTTAATAATGATGTATTTTGATGTAGGTCTGCTTGAGTTCACCTTGTTTGGGACTCTCTATGCTTTCTGGACTTATATGTTCATTTTCTTCACCAGGTTAGGGAAGTTTACAGTCATTATTTCCTCAGATAGGTTCTCAATCCCTTTCTCTCTTCTTCTAGTACACCTATGATGTGAATGTTGTTACTGTCATTGTTGTCCCTGAATTTCTTTAAACTATCCTTATTTCCTTTTAGGGTATTCTTCATTTTGATTATTATATTCTTCATTTCTGACTTGTTGTTTTTATGGTTTCTATGTTCTTTTTTACACTTGGTATCTCTTTGTTGAAGTTCTTACTGAGAACATTTTCCCCTTAAGTTCATTGAGCAAACTTCTAACCAGTGTTTGAACTCTGTATATGGTAGGTTTCTTGCCTCTGTTTCACTTAGTTCTTTTTCTGGAGTTTTCTCCTATTCTTTCATTTGAGGCATATTTCTTTGTTTCTCATTTTGGCTGCCCCTCTGTGTTTGTTTCTATGTATTAAGTAGATCTGCTAAGTCTCCCACTCTAAGTCTGCTGTCCTTATGTAGTATGTGTTCTGTGTGGCTCGGTGGTGCAATTTCCCTGATCACCTGCACCAGGTGCTCCAGGAGTGTCCCTTATGTGTGTCATGTGTGTCTTCCTGTTTTAGTCGAAACTCAATTGCTCTTGGCATGTCAGAGAGTGGGATTAACTCTCAGGCTGACTGGCTATGAGGATTGGTCATGCTCACAGAATATAAGCTGCTATGTTGGGGCT
>NW_011898337.1:3437-5049 GCF_000151845.1 Pteropus vampyrus | reverse complement strand
CGCGAGCGACTCCGCGGCGGAGGAGTAGGTCGGGGCGCCGTGGGTCGGGGTCGGGACCGGGCGGGACAGGTCGGCTGTCGTACGGAGGCGGGCCGTGTCGCTGATCGGGGCTGTGGGGTCGCAGCCGGGAAGGCCCGGAGACCCGCTGTAGCTGGCGAGAAGGGGCGGGGCTTCCGGAAGGGCCCCGAAAGGGACCTTGGGGACCCGGCGGCGCCGGCGCACTCGGGCTCCTCCGCGTTTTCGCTCGGCTGCTCTGCCGGCTTGTCTGTGCGCATGCGCGGCCAACGCCGCCCGAGAGCCTGGGAGCTACCGCCGCGCGGTTCTGGCGGGTTACAGGTACAAGGGTTAGGGGCAAAGGATAGGACGGGCCAGAAAACACGGGTTAACTCTGTAACATGGGTGTGGGCAAAGGCTTTCTAATTATCCAATATTCAGATGCAAGAAAAAAATATTTTGCTACGTTTGACAACATTGAAACCCAAAAACCCTGTAGCCAAGCAAACATACAAAAGCCTACCGTGAGTAAAGTAAAAGACTGGCAACTATATCATAGATAAAGTATTAATATCCCAAATATATAAATAATATAAAGATTGAGGGAATCGAAGACCACAAATCCAATTAAAAAAGGCAAAAGACATGGAAAATCTGCAAAAATGATATAAACCTGGCCCTTAAACAAAAAGATGTTCATTTTCTCTCATAATAGAGAAATGCACATTACTCTGAGCTACCACTTCTGCACGATTTGCAGAAAGTCAAAAGCAATAGGACAGCCTGTGGGGAAACAGACACGGACACCTTACTGTGGGAGTGCAAGATGGTACAACCATAGAGGGGACTTTGGCAATAGCCAACAAAACTTATATGTATTCACCCTTTGACCCAGCAATTTATAGCTAGGAAGTCACCCTCAGGAAACACCTACACCAATATGAAAGTCTGTATATGTACAAGGTTACTTATTGCAGCATTGTTAGCGATGACAAACTTTGCAAGCAACCTCAGTGCCAACGCACAGGCAATTGGTTGCAAAAACAAAACCAAACCCTGTTATATCCACACAACGGAGGACTATGCAGTTGTGGAAAAGGGTGAGGAAGGTCTTTATGAAATGATGGAGTGATTTCTAGGATCTATGGATGAGTGAAGACGCTAAGTAGGAAAGAGTACAGGCTGTCAGAAGAGAAGTGTTTTTGTATACAGTAAAGGGAAAATAGCAAAATATTCCAGTATGTTTAATTTTGCAAAAAAATAAAAACTCAAGAAGAATAAACTGGAAACTAGTACATTGGTTACTTACAGTGGGTGGCTGGGAATGGGCTGAAAGTCTGAGGAAATGATACTTATTCAAGCTTGCCCTTTTCTGAGTAGTTTTGACTCATAGGAACATGTGAATGTTTTAATTTTTAAAAAATAAAATTAAGTCAGCAAAGATGGGGGGGAAGAAACCTAAAGTTGAATACAAATGGAAGTAAACAAATGAACTAACCATATGGTAAATTACCCACAGGTTACTTAGAAAAGTAAACTTTTACTGTTACTTAGAAAGAAAAGTAAACTCAAGTTACTTGTGAACTGCAGCTTGTTGACTACACACCTACACCTTCTG
>NW_011898337.1:0-1222 GCF_000151845.1 Pteropus vampyrus | reverse complement strand
AATGGAAAATTTTATGTTCTGAACCTCCTAATTCTCTGAGGCAGTTGTGAAAATCAGTATTAATCTGAAATTGAAAAGAGAAAGTGTTTGGCTTAAAAGACACTGAGTTGAAAACAAATACAAACTACTTACTGGTAGTGGGAGTGTAGCTTGGTATAACTACTTTGGAAAATGGTTTAGCATTATCTTCTAACAGTGATCATTGGCTTGGCCCAGGACCCCCTCTCCGTGGTCCATACCCAGAGAAACGCTTGCCTGTGGGCCCTGGAGACAAGAAACGGGAGATACTTTTTTTTTTTCTTTTTTAACGCCTACAGCATCTGGTATTCTTAGGTGGTCTCAAGAAACTGGAGATAACTCAGTGTCCATCAGCAGAACAGTGGCTAACCAAATTATGCTATAGTCACATAATAGAATATTATGTAGCAGTGAAGTTAATGTAGAGCGGCTGCGTCCAATTATGTGCGTGAATCTTAGAAACACTGCCTGGAAAAAATGGCAAGGCTCAGAAATTTACTTATTGAATATTATTTTATTATTATTATTTTAAAAGTTTTATGTTAAGAGTTTTTTAAAAAATTTAAGTTAGTTTCAAGTATCTAGTACATTGGTTAGACATCTATATAGCTCATAACAAATAGCATTATTTTTATAAAGCTAAAAAGACAATGTACTGTTTATCGGGATGCAATCATTTGTATTTCAGATTTATTTTTTAAAGCAAGGGAAAGGCAAGTGTAAAATTGAGAATGAGGAGCCAGGGGGATGAGATAGACAAGATATATAGAAGTATTGACAATATTCTAGTTCTTAAGTTGAGGAGTAGGTACACATTGTTCCTTTTATTACTAAACTTTGTAACTTACATCCAGGTTCCAGATCTTCTATTGAATGTATTAAATAATATGTTCAATTTAAAAAAATCACTGGTATCCACTGTTTTGTATGTTGCATTTAAAAACAGCAATGTGGATAAAATCAGAAAACCATAAAGTTTTAGAATTGGAAGAGGCCTTGCTCAATGAGAGAGAAAAGCCAAATTGGGCTACGCCTTACCAGATATTTGGTAAAGGAGGTGGAGAGTGTGGGCTTAAATTGATCAAGATGATGCTTAGTCTGAAATATAACCATTTAAAAGTTATAAGGGACGTGGTTCCATAGTGTAGCAGTTAGCACGGCTGCTTTACATGCAGAAGGTCCTGGGTTCACACCCCAGTGGAGC
>NW_011898336.1:1372-2840 GCF_000151845.1 Pteropus vampyrus | reverse complement strand
AATTCTGGATATATTATTATCTTAACGTCAACTGTGCCATGTAACATTGAGTATGCATAAAAGAGCTATCTAATCATATTCATAGGTTCCTGGGATTAGGACAACATATCTCTGGGAGGTCATTTTAGAAATTCTGCCAACCACAAATAGCTTTGGCATTTCAATAGCTGAACTTTCATAAAAATATAGATATATTTGATTTTACTATATGACAAAGAATATTATTATTATTTTAATGACGTGGGAGAAAAGGAGGGAGAAGAAGAAAAAGGAGAGAAAGAAACTCAAGAGAGCAAAAATCAAGGTTCTACTAAAAGAGGGGAAACAATATAAAATATGTACTGCTAGGATTTCAGACAAAAGACAGAATACACAAATAAGACTTCTATGGGGAACCCCCTGTTTAAAAGGGCATATTGAATATATGTTTGTCTCTGTTCCCTCTACTACATGTAATTACTTAAAAGAATAAAAGAGAATACAAATAGTGTAAATCAACAATGTAAAGGAGGCAAGAGAGGAAAAACAACTGACAACAAAGGTCAACAAAGTTTTGGGAAACAGGTTCATAGAAGTGACTTAGCCAAGGGAGAAAGTTTAAATCTACATGCCTCTAGAAGAGGATAGAGACCAGGAGAGGCCAATCCACTACATTACTTAATTAAAAATAGATAGCACTCTATTTCTGCCCGCAAAGCAGAAGTTGGTACCTTTTTGAAAGCAGGGAGTACTCCCCTCGAAAAATAAATGCCCAATACGGCCCTAGTTTGTTGAAATGCATACGATCCCATTAAATTAATGAGTGAACCTCTCAAGAACATCCTTGGTGCTTTTCACTGTAAGGCCTGTGTCCTAGACTAATTTCTGCTGTCTCAAGGTCAATTCATTAGCTTGTCAATGGCTCCTGAGTGAGTTCAGTGGAAGTCCCAACTGACACTGATCAAAATTGAAAGAACTGAACTGGCCTTAGGGCCTGCACGGGGCTTCAGGGTTGTTTAGCATACTGTGCATTCTTAGGACCATGAGAAACCTTGCTAATTCTCACTCAGTCCCTTAGGACATGGCATTTCTCATTCTGTGGAGATTTATTTAGATATACTTAAGAAGCAGCCTTTCCTTATCTTTAGAAGATTTGCTTTTTTGCCTTATGTCTAGAAAATTTATCTTAAAATACTAAAAGAATTGAGAGAAATGGGAGATATAACAGATTCTCGAAGAAAATTGATGTACCTGGTCACTCATACATATAGTATACTTAAAAATACTCAGTGAGATCCAAATGAAATTGTGCTAAAGGAAAGAAAAGATATTGAAACATAAACTAAGATACATTAGCATAATTCTTTCAGATTCCTGATTCATATATTATCATGCATAACATCACAACAATATCAATAGCATGGTGCAGATTCGATGGTTGGTAAAAATATCCCAAATCTAATAAATTCTGAGCAATCATGCAACTAGC
>NW_011898336.1:0-372 GCF_000151845.1 Pteropus vampyrus | reverse complement strand
TACTTAAGAAGCAGCCTTTCCTTATCCTTAGAAGATTTGCTTTTTTGCCTTATGTCTAGAAAATTTATCTTAAAATACTAAAAGAATTGAGAGAAATGGGGGATATAACAGATTCTCGAAGAAAATTGATGTACCTGGTCACTCATACATATAGTATACTTAAAAATACTCAGTGAGATCCAAACGAAATTGTGCTAAAGGGAAGAAAAGATATTTAAACATAAACTAAGATACATTAGCATAATTCTTTCAGATTCCTGATTCATATATTATCATCCATAACATCACAACAATATCAATAGCATGGTGCAGATTCGATGGTTGGTAAAAATATCCCAAATCTAATAAATTCTGAGCAATCATGCAACTAGC
>NW_011898335.1:6200-6616 GCF_000151845.1 Pteropus vampyrus | reverse complement strand
TTCCCGGAGCCGAACTGCTCCGGACAAGCTCAGCGCCCCACTCCATTCTGCACTTCTCCTCCCCCCATTCCATTTCTCTCCTACCCAGGCGTTAAAAAAGACAGATACGGATGGGGCCTAGGAAAGTAGAGGTAATTATCTATAATTTGCTTTTATGTAACCAAATGTATGCATTTAAAATGTAATCACATTAATAACCACAGGTGGAAATGAACGGGTTGACCTTTTCTACTATTCACAGGACTTTAGAATCTTAGCACCAAAATGGTTATTTGAGACCCTGCGCCCAATCTCAAGGCAGTGCCACACACAAACCTTTCGGGCAGAAGAGGCTATGGCTTATTTATAAAAGAAATCTCATAGTTCTTTTTCAAGAGCTCTCCCAAGAATTAAAGCCTTCACTATGGGGAAATTCT
>NW_011898335.1:0-2745 GCF_000151845.1 Pteropus vampyrus | reverse complement strand
ACACAGCTCCCTCGGGAGCAAACTACCTTTTAATTTTTCCCTCTAAAGATTAATTCCATTGTTATGGAACCTGTATTATAAGCACTGTAAACTAATCATTAGTCATTTTCAAACAATCTGACCTTCCCTGCCACAAATCATGAAGTGTTTTCCAAGAGGTCTTTTTGGGGTTCTGGGGATTTGCATCACGCAAATTCAGAAAGAAGAGTCAAAAGTAAACAATAACATGTTTGCCTTGTAACTTAGCAAAGCAGGGAAATAACTGAAATGGCTTTTTTTTTCTCACATTTGTGACTTTTTGTATATTAATAGCTGAGAAAGCAAAACTGAGAATAATGCTTTTGTCCCAGCCCCACAATACCTGCCAGGGGACAGGAGAGGACGCAGAGAATGGGCTGCCCTCGGGAGCCAGGACGTGAGTAGCCCATGCAGTGCTCCCCAGATCTTCCCAGATAGTCATGAGGATTAGTGTCCTGGGGCTGCCCTAACAGAGCTCAGCAGACTGGGTGGTTTAAACAGTAGAACTTGATCCTCTCACAGTCCTGGAGGCAGGTGTCCAAGACCAAGGTGTGGGCAGGGCTGCGTTCCCTCTGCAGGCACTAGGGGAGGATCTGTCCAGGCCTCGCCAAGGCTTCCAGTGGTTCCTTGGCTTGTGTCAGTCAGCACAGCTCCGGTCTTCTCATGGTGTTCCCCCTGTGGTCTCCTCTGTGTCCAAATCTCCCCTTTTTATAAAGACACCAGTCACTGAATTAAGTCCACTCTTCCCCAGTGTGACCTCACCTTAGCCAATTCCATCTGTAACTATCCTATTTCCACAATCACATTCTGAGATTCTGGGAGGTTAAGGCTTCAACATATGATTTTGGGTGGAACATTTTCAAACCACGCAGTATGATTAGGATTACGTGACAGGTGAGGTGATTAGAGTTTGAAAAGGTGAGTGACACATGCAATTTCCTAGGGCCCATGAGGCCTGGAGTTGACTTCTGAAGCACACTGGGCTTCCTGAAAGGTTAGACTCTTTCCGAAACCCTTTTACTCTTTCAAAACTCTAAACTTTGCCTCATGAGAAAATCATTCAGAAAATAACAACTGCCTGCAGCCTCAGTGTCTCACCTGCTGTTGGCTACATCATAGGTGTTGGGGCAGGATGTGAGCTGAGTCAAACGCAGAAGAAACATTAAGTTCCAGGATGGGTCCTGACACTGGTATCTCTAAGGACAAAGGTCGAAAGAATCATGAAGCTCCAGTGTCAGTCTACCAATAGAAGCCTTTTTAGTCTTTTTTGTCCTCTAATCAAATGTGACTCTTAGTTTTTGAAACCATCATATCTTATGGGACATTGTGTAACAGGAGTATTAAAATCAGTGTGTGCCTGTATGCTTTATTTATCTCCTACTCTCTCTCCCCAAAAGCTGGAAACATCTCTAGAGTTTAGCATTGTGCCTTAGTACCAAGCATAGTGAAATCTAGAAAGCTACTGCCAACCTAATGATGTTTTAACTAAATGAAAATTACTAGTAGTCAGCGTAAAGTCTTTAATAATCCATGTTCCCACTACTGAGAGAAGCAAGAAATCTTGTCTCTATGCTTATTGGCACTTCTTACACCAAGAAACTCCCTCCGCTCCCATACTCATAAATGAAAGAAGTTAAAATTATGTTAAAAAATAGCAGTTTATTGGTCTCTTGTCAACTAGACACACAGAGAAACACACACACACACACACACACACACACACACACACACACACACACACACCCCTTTTAACTTTGTCGGGGGTATTTCACAGTTTCTGTCCAGAGTTCTGAGCCTGGCATCAAGACCATCCATGAGCTAGCCTCGGATTCTCTTCATCCACATTTATTCTGATCCTATGATGCCCATTTCTAGTGCTCTCCTGAGGCTCACCACAGTGTCACACACTTTCCTAAATAGGCGTCATCACTTCCACCTCTGAACCACTGCTTTTCCCATTCCTTTTGCACAGAAAGCTCTTCCCTTTTCTCCTTGACAGTCTTAGAGATAGCCATCTGCAAACGTTTTCAGTATTTAAGACAAAGGTTAATGTTATTAATAAATAAAGAGCTTTTATAAACTAATAATAAAAAACACCAGGAGAAATGGGCCAAGTGTGAAAAGGCAATTCAGAGAGGAAAAGTAGGAAATGAGAGGGAGGAGGGCAGGAGGAAGAAGAGAAGAATGAGAAGGGAAAGATGAGAGTAAAATTGCTAGGGAGCATACGGAACTTAACCCTCAGTAGTAATCAAATAAGTACAAACAGGTTGAATTTTCATCTATCGAATTAGCAAACGTTCTTAGCAAGCTTTCAGGGAAATATGTGCAGTGCTATTTACTGGTGAGAGAGCATAAATTGGTGTGTTTGAGGAGCAGTGTGCTAGAAACCGCCTTTAACAAGTTCATGCCCACCGATGCAATGATTCTGAGAACCGATCCAAGAAAATAACTAAGAATGTGCAAAATGACTGGAATCAGGGTGTTCATGACAGTCTGATTAGCTTAGCAAAAATAGAAAAACCCAACATAAGAGCATGCATAAGTAATTGTTATATAGCTTTATATTAGAACAGTGTGCAGTCATTTAAAATGATGCTGTAGAAATAAATTTGTTTATATGGGGAAAAATCAATATGCTATTAGGAGAAAAAGGCAGATTATAAAACTTTATGAATATTATGATTCTAGTTCTCAAAAAAGCATATATACATATATGTATATGTATAT
>NW_011898334.1:3400-5172 GCF_000151845.1 Pteropus vampyrus | reverse complement strand
TATATGTATATATACATATATAGACACACACACAAAAATATTTATACGTATATATACATATGGCTAAGTACATGAATGTGCACCCATGCGTATACTGGAGCAAAAGGAGCAAAAGGAGGAAGAGATAGACATTAAATCGATAATTACACTCTAAGATGTGATAATTTCTGAACTAGAGTACTATAGAAGCATAGAGGAGGAAATCAAAACTGCAAGGCTCGTGAATACTGCAAACTTAAAAAAAATGGTTGACAAAATACTAATGCAATGCAATTTCAAGATAAAGTAGGGGGAAGAGTTCTTGGTGATTAAATCTTCCCAGTCATCTAGGGAGTTTTTCTACAATTCGAAATCTCAAACTTCCTCTCTGCCCTTCACCCTGTCTCCAGTGAAAGCTTTCTCTGAACACCTTATTTTCAGGCATTACCTGAATTATTTGACTTATATCCTTATGGACAGTGAATCAATCTCTCCTTATTTCTTGCTCTCCTACTTCCTGGATGATCTAGGGTTTCCTGTGACCCTGAGGCCTCCCCCGTGACTTGTATAAGAAGAGGATACCTCAGTACTCCATTTTGCTATTAGAATTATTTCTTTAAACAATGAACATTAAAATAAGAAAAACAGAAAAAGCCAATCAGAGCCGTATTGGTTATATTCTCTTATGGAAGAGCCAATGATTATTTTGTCCCATCAATGAGAATTTGCTGGATATCTTGGTAAGTGCCACAGGCACAACCATTTGGTGCTTCCAGGTACAAATAGGAGAACTAGTTTAACCTTCCCTTTAGCAGACCTGAATATTAAATAATTTTGGTTGATTTTGTCTTTTCTTGCCTCTCTCTTTAGATCCTGTTCACACTGGCAGAAAATTAATATTCCCGAACTATGTAAGGGAAAATTACATAGTATGTACCTGCCCAGACCCAGCCTGGGCCCTGATAGCTCGTTGCCTTCCTGTCTTCTCCCTCTGAGAATAGGGGGGAATGTAGCTGCAGTTAAAATGGAGCAAACATCGTTTCCTTAGGCAAGCAGCTAGGCTGAAGGTGATTGCTAGGGTCCCAGAAGAGCCCCATTCGTACCTTTTCATTCTTTCAGAGTCCCCACAAATGACTGCAAGAGGAATACAAAGATATGAGCAAAACTCTGAGAGACTGGCCTCATTGTATAGTGTGTGACCTTAGCCACACTGATCAGCTTAGACTCAGAGACCAGGTAAGTCACACAGACCAGTGCTCATGTGAGTTTGGTAATAGCTTAATAATGATCTAACATTCAAGAAAATCTCAGAAAGCCTGAGCACTCTGGACACAGCAGCCTATACACAGCCATGAACTTGGTACTCCAGGCATATGGTCAGAAGCATGGCTGACCATTTTATACAGACTCATTATTCAATACCTAACAGTTGTTCTGGACACACTGACAGACCAGTCTAGACCATCCCAAAGAGAGTGACTGTCTTTGACCACATACTGCTTCCCACCTGCTCCTGGGAGACACCTGCAGTCCTGCTCTACAGCCTATATAGCTTTGAGTATATGGGGAG
This sequence comes from Pteropus vampyrus, assembly GCF_000151845.1. Classification (NCBI taxonomy): domain Eukaryota; kingdom Metazoa; phylum Chordata; class Mammalia; order Chiroptera; family Pteropodidae; genus Pteropus; species Pteropus vampyrus. Next base: position 3,623 of record NW_011898334.1, on the reverse strand, counting down.
GTGGGGAGCTGTGATGGCCTCAAGTCCTCTGTGAAAACATCTACCCTATAAAATGTTGTGGTATATGTTCTCAAAGTGCATCTGAGCTTAGTTTTCAAAATGATTATTATAGCTAATGAATATGCAAGTTTCAGTGATAATACTAATATAGCTATCATGTGTTGAGTTCTTACTATTCAACAAATACTAAATTATATATATATACACACATATATAATATATA
>NW_011898334.1:0-1625 GCF_000151845.1 Pteropus vampyrus | reverse complement strand
ACATAAAAAAGAATGACATTCTGATACATTCTACAACATAGATGAACCTTGAAATCTATGTGAAATAAAGTAAGCCAGATACAAAAGGACAAATATTATATGATTCTTATAAGAAATGTCTAAGGCGAATTCTAGAGACAAAAGTAGATTAGAGATTACCAGGGGCTGCGGAGAGGGTGAAATAGAGTTTAGAGTTTCTGTTTGGGGATGAAAAAGATTTTCAAATAAATTCTGGTTATGGTTGCACAAAATTTCTGCAATTGACTTGTATACTTAAAAAGGTTAAAAGGGTAAATTTTGTCATAAAGATTTTACCATGATAAAAACATTGAAAAAACAAAATAGTGGGCTAAAATGCAACTTTTCATGTGTTCATGATCCTGAGAGTTAGGAATTCAGCCTACCTTTCTTTGAGAAGTTCTGCTCTATGTAGTATCAACTAGGGTTTCACATGAGTCAAGTTGTGGCTATGACTACAACATCCAAAATGGCTTCACTTCTATACCTGGAGAATGATACTGGCTGCCAGCAAAATCTCAGCCAGAAGCTTCACTTCTCCTTCTTGACATGGCTACTAGTTGGTTCTGGGTTTGTATTTAAAGTCAATGCAAAATTATCTGAAAATCTGGACACACCTGTCAATTTTCTTAGGATTCAGAGAAGGTATTTGAAGAAAGTTGAAAGTGTGCAATTATTGCAGTGAATTGATGAAAACAAGGAAACTGAATCTCAGACACTAAAAGTAACCAAGGCTGAATTTTCACTCACACTGCATGTCTGTTGAAGTTTGTCAAGTTATATTCTACCTCATCCTCATTTCAGGACCCGATTGACAGAGCAGCTACTCTGGGATATTGTATGTTGCTTTTAGAGAAGAAAAAGAGGAAGTGGCAAAGCACAAACTAACTCTTAAAGCTTTTGTTCAGAAGTTGCACATACCCTTTCCACACGTATTGTTGGCCGAAGAAAGTCACAGCTGAGTTCAGAGCAGTGGTTAATTCTATTATGTAGCTGAAAGGAGAGAATCAACTACTGCTAACCACCTTAATGTCAATTACAGCATATTTGACATAGTTTATCTTTTGCCTAATATGACTTCATCCTTTATATTATAATATACAGAATGCTTCTCACATTCTTAAAAATTAAACAAAAAGAGATATCATTCAAGGACATGTAAATATTACTTATCCAAGCTACCATTATATATTTGTTCAAGAAAAGCAGAAATGTCATTACAATTCATTTTTGCTAAGATAGGCCTATATTATAGCAGGCCATACTGTGTGTGGCCTTAGATGGAAGCAGATAATTTTACAGGAGCACCCAGAACAGTGAGCTTCAGAACCCAAAATAGGTACTGTACACAGTAAAAATGTTGAGGAATAAGTCTTGCTTTGTGATTTCAAGTAATGGAAAGTTGTATGTAAGAAAAAAATGTATAACAAATTATAAATGACCCTAATCCTCCCCTGAGGGAGAAAGTAATGTGCATTTATCAGTGGGTATAGAGGCAAGTAGGGGACGTACAAAAAGAAAATCTCACCTTAAGGTCTGTAAAAGCATTCCCTGCTGTCCTCGCCCTTGGCACCACAAAAATCAGGAGATGCTTCTCATATAGAACA
>NW_011898333.1:3058-3708 GCF_000151845.1 Pteropus vampyrus | reverse complement strand
CTGGAAAGCCAAGCTACTTACCATCTCAGTTACGGTTTCTCTACTTTCTCTACTGCCTTTAAACAAATTAACCACTAACACAAACATATACCTCAGACTCCTTATATTAGAATATTTTATCTGTTTTCTGTTCTTAGTCTAAAAGGAAGGCTCAAGCTGTATCTTTTCTTTTTAATTTCCATCCCCCCATCCCATTCCCTTTGGCAACCATCAGCTTGTTCTCTTTATCTATGGGTCTATTTCTATTTTCTTTTACTTATTCATTTATTTTGTGTTTTTAGATTCTACATATAAGTGAGATCATATGGTATTTATCTTCCTCCATCTGGCTTACTTCATTTAGCATAATACTCTCTAGGTCCATTCATGTTGTTGCAAGTGGCAAGATTTCATTATTTTTTATTACTTAATAATATTTCAGTGTGTGTATCACATTTTCTTTATCCATTCATCTATTGATGGACATCTATCTTGGTTATGTCTAGTACTGTTGCAATGAATATAGGGGTATATATATATAATTTCAAATTAGTGTTTTGTTTTCTTTGGATGAATACCCAGAAGTGAAATTGCTGGATCATATGGCAGCTCTATTTTTTCTTTTTTGAGGAATCTCCATACTGTTTTACAGTGCTGCCCTCCCCTCCCCT
>NW_011898333.1:0-888 GCF_000151845.1 Pteropus vampyrus | reverse complement strand
AGCAAGTCATGTGCCAAGCCCAGAGTCAGTGTGGGATCCTGGCAGTTGTGATTTATTGGCAGGCTATTACTCTTAACACTCTACCACACTGAGTGTCATTATAGCGTACTTAAAATTACATCTCATATACATGTAAGGCTGAGGATATGCTATAATTAGTTACACAAAGCCTTGAGGATTCCGAAAATTTATTGATGAGTAAATATCAAAAGAATATAAAGTTGGGTTTAGAAATACATACATAGACTTAAGTGCTTCTCTGAATTTACAAGGAAACCACACATTAAACATTTCTCTTCTGTTGATTCCATATGCCTTTAGATGCCCGCCACAGGTTCTACCCACAGCTACTGGATCAGATGCCAAGGCCATTCCTTTATTTCAGTTTTTTTTTTTTTTTTTTTCAAATTCTAAGTCCCTGGAAGGACTTCTCCTGTACCAGGACTTCTCCTGGTCTTATCTCAGCAATATTACTCAACAAGCTCTTCATTCAGCACTATGAGCTTGCCAATTCATAGAATATGGAGTGTATGTTCTAGGCAAGAATAGACAGGTCAGAATCCATTTAAATTCCTAACACCATTTCTATTATGATTCTTAAAAAGTAGAGATTCCAAAGCATATTTTTAAGGTATCAGCATAGAAAAGGGCATAGGGCTTAAATTAGAAAATATGAGCTCAGTCCTCTAATTCATCAAGTCACTTGATCTCTCTATCTTAGTTTTCTAATCTAGACAATGAAAATAATAGTAGCTACTGTATAACATTATTTTGTGGATTAAATGATAAAATTAAATGAAGGGCTGCATAGCACTAGACAAATGTATTACAGGTCCATAATCCTTTACCTGAAACCATCAAGGTCATTTTCAGAATTCAGACTTTTTT
>NW_011898332.1:4477-6756 GCF_000151845.1 Pteropus vampyrus | reverse complement strand
CATATAAAAATAAACATAAACATTTTGCCAGGCTATGAAATTATAATTCATTTCGTCCAACGGGTATATGTAATCTTCCCAATTTTATACAGTAAACACCGATAAACAAATATGGTCATTTCACCTTCAAATGTCATTTCCAGCACATTCATAGAGACTTTCCATTATAAAACAGAAATGTAGACAAATATATTTTGGGGTTTTTTTAGACTTTTATATCCATTTACATATATTTTGCTAAACTATAAATAACTTTCAAATATTTGATTTTACTTGAAAATCAAAATATTCCAACAGAAAGGCTTAATTTTAACTCACCTGTGCCTGTACACAGTGCAGAAGATCTATAAATTTGTAGCCAAATCCAAGAGAAATCTGCAACATAAACAAACAAACAAATTTAAAAAACGCAGAATCCTGTTACTCATCAGTGTGAATGTGATTTTTACAACCAACGTAAGTAATAACCATTAATAACATCTCCCCATTAAACTGCATGGTAAATCAAGAAGCAGACTCGGCGCATTACTTCTATATGTACAAGATAATATGAAATACGTACAGTCATATTTCATTGGGGATTATGAGGTGTTGACCCTACATATTTTGAGAGCCCACCATTATATTGATACTTTCTTGTACCTGCTTGGCTCGGCGCTAGCACTGCTAAGGCCAGCCCAGTGCCTGGTACACTGTGACACGGTCCGCAGTAGATGTCTGCTGAGTAAATAAGTAAACACACTTCACAGAGTCATCTTCGTTTGCTGTGATTTATAGTTTACCAATATGGAACTGAAAGGCTGGAAATTACTGAAATAAAAATCTATGTCATAATTGTTTAAAGAAAGAAGTTCAAAAGTGACTGAATAACTTCTCTTAAAAAAAGTCTTGAGTGAAATGATGTAAAAATGATGCCGTATAGGACAATCATAACAACGTGAAGAGCAAATGTGGATAAATAAGAAAAAGAAGAGGGAACTGAACGTTTGGGATATGCGGGCAACTGCTCGCCAAGTCTCTCCTGGGTGTGCATCTTTGAGAACAAGGAGGTTAATGATGAAGGACCCTGCAGGATTTTTTCTGACCCACACAGGACCCCTGTCCACAGCGCACGAGAAGCTGGTTTCCCAGACGCATTGTGAGGAGTACAAACAACAAATACGTGCTTCTGATATTCTATATATAGCGATGTTTACTACTTTTGTGTATTTTATACACCTAAGAAAAATGGCTTGATCGCTACTAGTGGTATTATGACTTTTTTTTAACTATTATGTACAGCTTCAAGGAATGTTTCTACGATTGAGTTACTCAATTTTTTTCCCTTCAGGTGACCCTAATCAGTAATAAATAACACTGATTATCAAACTTAAAACAGTATTAACTCTCTTAAGGGCCTTTTATTCTTTAGAATAATAAATAGAACCTAATAGCAGAAAAAAGCTAATGTAAATGGTAATTTAACACCCAAATTACCATTTTTCTAGGGCATTGAAAACATCAGACTTTATAATCTAAGAGGTCTAAAGGGGAAAGACAGAAAAAATTGCATTTTGATTTTTACCAGGACCTATTGGCCTGGAGATCATTAAATGTAATGAAATGTAGCTAGGGTATTAGCGATGATTCGTGAAAAACAAAAGGAAATCTGTATGCAAATAAGAAGTTATCACAGTAAGTAAAACGAATGGATTCTCCTCAAGTGGCAGTCAGTCACTAGTGTGCAATAAAGAGTTATGTAACGAGAGTCATCAATTCTTTCCAGCACTGCTAGGGTAAATGTAAGCATGATGCTGGCCTACTTAGGCCTATTATAATTCTATAACAACAACTAATTTGCTCAAGGGTGTTGCACTATCCAACAATTAAGAACTACAAAACTTGTGAGATTAGTAGGAATGATGACATTAAACTACTACTGCTTGATCTATACTATTCGGTGACTTTTTATTAATATGCTAATATAATTCGAGGGAAAAATACCAATGCTAAATCCATGCTAAAGATCGATATAGAAGGGGCATAAAGATAAAAGACACATAAAGATATAGACAATTTCCACAGAATATAATATGTTGGTGTAACATTTTAAACAAAAGGAATTAATAAAATACCTAAACAAAGAATTACAAAATATTTTATAAGTTACTAAGGGAACTAATAGCCATTTAAAGTAGTAGCACAGGCAATAACAACTCTATAATAAATGAACATCCCATTCCTCTTCCATCAGTCCTGACAGTTTTCACAAAGCTACCTTAGGAATGTGTTTCAAAGGA
>NW_011898332.1:0-2182 GCF_000151845.1 Pteropus vampyrus | reverse complement strand
TGTCACTCCCAATAAATTTAATTTAAAAATAAAATAGAATAAAATAAAATAAATGTGCCTGTGTGTCCCTGCTCTTTCCTCCTATGTGATAGCTAAGGTTATTGTGTGTGAATAAAGGAATCTAAGGAATAAATGTAGTTCCAAGAGCAAATGGGGGTGTGAACATATACTGAGCACAGCGTCAACTAGCAGGGTGCACTAGTAATGCATCATAATTTGTAGGCAAAAAAAAAAAAAAAAAAAATCAGGACTGAGCCTCCATCACACAGAAAAAGACTGCTGGCAGCATTAAAGCTATGGGTTGACGATTTTGTTTAAAGGTGGGATAGGTTCGGGAGAATATGTGCGCAATATTTTACTTTATTACTATTTTTTAATTGTTGAAGTGAATATTTAGGAACAGAGCCACATGAAGCAAAGTAAAGAGAAGGAAATGAAGGAGCATCTGTAATACCAGCTAGAAGAGCACGTCTTGACTGCAGAACGAGAAGGGCCGTGTTTGCCGTCCTGGCCCAAGCGTCACCACCAACGGCATCGGTAGCTGTCGCGCACGGAATGCTTGTTTGGCGAGAGCTCTGGGCAGAGGGCTCTACGTGCGCTACACAATTCCAGCCGCCGACAGCCCTCTGCGCTCGCTGCTGCGCCCGTCATCGCCGCTCGTCATCGCCGCTCGTCATCGCCGCGGTGCAGGCAACACACACTCGGCCCACGGCTGCAGCGCGGCCGCAGCGGCACAGCCCGGCTTCTAGCGAGTCGGACCGCAGAGCGGGATGTTATGCAAGTTCACCGCTTGGGTAATGCTATCATTTTTGCCAACTTGATTTGAAAAAGAAGATGGCAAAAATGTGACCGACCTGAAAACAGACTTCTTGAGGTTTCTGGTATGGTACGAACGAGAACAGCAAAGCTTATTCAAATTCACTGTAATTGAATCTTGACATTATTTTCTTCCTGACGCAGACGCAGCCTCACAATTTTCTCAGAGTTGCCACCAATCAAAGGAAGAATCACCAATACGTCAATGTCGGTACACAAGCAAGAATATATCTGCCAGCGGAACAACTGACTAGATGGCTGATGGACGGCGGAGCATGTGGCACGTGCTACCGGCCGGGGGGCCACACGGGTCCTGTTGTTGAGCTTCTTGCTCTCCCGCCAGCACCATCCAGGCATCGAGCCAGTCAGGCAGGTGGGTGGAAGTGAAGAGGACATGGAGAAGGGGAGAAAAGGCTAGAAAGAAGTATCGCTCGAATCACCTGAGACTTTTCAACAGTTCCAGCCAAGCATACCTGAACATACACCTACCACGAGCCTATACCTGTAACACATGATTAGTACAACGATTTATTTTCCACTATTAGCTCAAAAGCACGAAAACTCCCAAACAACTGAACATAAAACACACCTTAAACTGAGCATGTTTCAAATCATAATATCACGAGTAAAGTTATACTTTCAAGACTTAACTGTGAGAACTACAGATTATTGAGCAGGACCTTATATTTTTATTTGACATATATTTTATATAATATAAAAAGTCTTAAAATATAGCTTTCATAGATTAGATTTTTAATAACATTATAATATTAAAATCCCAATGTTGTTGTGGTGCAAAAGTCTTAACTATGTAAATAACATGTAAAGAGTGTACTATATACACACGGTAAAATTCTTCCTCAATTTTTTAAACTGATGGTGCTATCAACACCATCTAGACCACAAAAGAGTAACTTGTAAGTTAACTGATTAACTTCTAATTATGCTTCAGACAAGTTCATGTTTTCTTCCTTTGTTTACAGGGTTCTACCTCCACTTCAGACAATGACTCTTAACTAATGAAATTCTTTAAGAAGTAATTTTCATTTCACAAAGTCTTTTTAAAGCAGGTCTGCAGTATCATGTCAAGACTCTTAAAATGACATTGAGCTTTTATTATAACTTGCATATCAGCATTAATTAACTAACCTTCCAATTATTCTTCCCAACTATTCATTCTATCTGCTATACATATACCTTAATTTGCTCAGAGGAATCTTCAGTTTTCTAAAACTGGTACTTAAAATGAATTGAAAGTCAATCTTAAGATGTTCTTTTGTTATTTTAATGAGATGTTTCAAAAAGTACAATTAATGATCAATTAAACAAGTAAAAATTTAGATTTATAATTTAATTTAGTGACTTT
>NW_011898331.1:2568-3753 GCF_000151845.1 Pteropus vampyrus | reverse complement strand
GAGGCCTGCTCTCCTGATTTCCATCTGGCCACACTGTCCCCTGCCCACACGCCCCCCACCCAGGGCCTTCCGAGGTCTCGTGGGAGCTCATGCGATTCCCACATGCGGCCAGCTGTGTCGCCCACATGGGCGGGTCCACACTCGTTAGAGGCTCCTCCACATGTGGGTGTTCTGTCTGCCACCTGGCCCACGGGAAAAGGGCCGCCAGTCTCTGTGGCTCCTGTGGTGTCTGCCATGCCAAGGTGGGGCACGCGGGTCATGTGACCCCTTCATGGCTCCCCGCGCTGGAGCTCAGCCCCCATACACCCCTTCGCTGCCCGACATTGCTTCCTCCCCTGGGGTTCTGTGTCTGGAAGGCCCCTCTCTCTTCTCCACTTTCTCACTTGAAAGCCCCGAAGGTCCTGCCCGGATGTCGCCCCCAGGCAGCCCCGGCAGAGCCTTCCCCGTCCGGTCTGAACAGACGGACTCGTGCCCGAACCTCTGCTGCCTCAGACCCTCTCTGTCTCCAACCTCGGACTCGTCCCCCGAGGGCAGGGACGGCCTCTTCCGGCCCAGCAAGCCCCAGCTCCCAGTCCCACGCTTGGCTCAGAGGTGGCCCGGGAGCTGACTGCCACGTCCCGGACCCCAAGAACTGCATCCAAGCCGGGGATGAAAGAGTCCAGGAATTTAAGAAAACGGTCTTCGGAGTAAAACCAGTCGGAACTGAGATCTTGGCTCTGCCACCACCAAGTGGGAGCCTGGAGGATCCCTGAACGTCTCTCTACCCTCGCTCATCTCCTAGGCAACGTCGGGAGATAACCGGGCCTCCTCCGCGTCATGAGGTCGCGAGAGCACGCATCCTGGCGTCCGGGGCCCCGTCGAGGCCGCCACCGTGACTACTGGCGTATTGTGACGGCACGGACCTGCGTCCTTTCTGGAAGCTGCTCTGACTTCTCCAGGCTGCACGAGGGACAGCAACCACGTCACTCACCGGTCAGGTGCCCTGACCCTGTCCTGGGGAGTCGGAGGACTGAAGGTCAGCCCAGGTGCCCCCAGAACATGCCCAGTTTCCCCTGGGCAAAGCCCCTCTCGATTCTCAGCCGCTGCCGCTCTCTCCCTCAGCACTCAGGTCTCGAGCTGGCCTCTCGGTGGCAGAGGACAGCCCTTTCTACCTGTAGCTCCTTTTATAAACCTGAGGCTCCATGC
>NW_011898331.1:0-668 GCF_000151845.1 Pteropus vampyrus | reverse complement strand
CACATGCTATAAACCGGATCCTGCCTCAAACGAGCAGGAGGGATTCAGCCCTGAAGGAGCCTGAGATGCCAGGACGAGGCCCGAGCCACCTCCTTAGTCTGCTCAGCGGGTGTGATTTTGACGCCCTAGAGGCAGGCAGGCATCCGTGTCCGTCCCCAGAGGCTGATAGGGCAGCTTGGAGAAACGAGTTAAGTGCAGAGGCTACTGAGTCACGTGGCCTTGGGCTTGAATCCTAGCTCCTAGGGCTGTGGGGCTTGGCAAAGAATAACCAAACGATGTCAGCCCTTGGCCAGCCGCGCCCCTGGGGCGAGTCGTTTCATGAGCTGCCCCTGCACGCGGAGCGAGCAGCACACGGAGTCACTGGGCCCGCTTTACAGAGGAGACCACAGGGCCACGGAGACAGAGGGAGAGCTCGAGTGTGCAGAGGCAGGGGACAGGCTCGCAGCCACAGCCCAGACAGCGACACTGTGCTGTGGGACTGTTACTGAGTTACTCGTGCCCTTCCCCAGGGCCTGAGGAAGCCGAGAGCCGGTGGCTCTGGGGCCTGTGAAATGACAGTGGCAGCTGGCCACAACGCTGGCTGTCACGGGGAAGCCTGGAACTCGGCCCCATCTCGGCCGACCTGAACCCTTGCCTCTCTCTGCCGACTCCTGCAAGTCCAACGACCT
>NW_011898330.1:4501-5431 GCF_000151845.1 Pteropus vampyrus | reverse complement strand
TAAAGAACCTTTGACATTTCTAGAACATATAGGTGACATCATCCACCAATGGCACAAAAGAAACACAAGCTTATGTACAGTGCTAGGAAACGAGGCGGAAGCAAGGAAGAGATGGTAGGAGGACACTACATAGTCCCAGCCTGGCATTTAGGGAAGTACAGCTTTATACCTGTTTCTCTTTTCTCATGACTACATTGTTTTTTGAATCAGAGAAAAGTAGAAGTCTTGAAGTCAGTCATAGAGCTCAAATGCATTGAAACAAATTATTCATTGTAAAGCGATTCAGCTTTTCATTTTATACCTGTCAATGATATTATCCAAACCAAATTAGAAAGGAGAAGGAAATGTGTAGCTTACCCAAAAGTAAGCTTAAGGTTTTTGACATGAGATTTTTGATTTGCGAAGCAGTTTTTTATTAAGTCCTTCAGCAGTCGATTTCTTTATTTAGAGTGAATGGAATAGATATACTGTTAATGAGATTGAGTTTGGCATGTAACAGTAGAAAGATGGTAGATATTTGCCTTAAGATTATCTTTTTTTGTTGGTCAGGTTGGTGTCAAATAGAAGTCCATGAATCCTTTTCTGTACCTACAGCACAGTAGGTGATCATGTCCTGTGCTGTGCCTAAGCCCACTCTCCCAAGTCACAGGCTTCCCATCTTTTTGACCCTGTAGAGTCTGTGCCACCTCCTGTGAACTAAGGCCATACTTCAACTGTGGAAAGAAGGAAGGAAGGAAGGGAGGAAGGGAGGAAGGGAGGAAGGGAGGAAGGGAGGAAGGGAGGAAGGGAGGGAAGGAAAGGAAGGAAAGGAAAGAAAGGAAAGGAAAGAAGGAAGAGAAAAACTGATAGCCTGTGAAAGAAAGAGTAGGAGGAACCAAAAGGGATGAGTGGCCATTCGGCTTTTCTCTGAGGCACTCAGCAGGTCACTCT
>NW_011898330.1:0-566 GCF_000151845.1 Pteropus vampyrus | reverse complement strand
TCTTTTCACCTGGGCTCTTGATTAGACAGAAAGTAGTCAGCAAAAGAGCACCAAGATGCCACATGAAGTCAGAGACTGAAGGAGCATGGATAGTGGTACATTTAGCTCATTGTTCTACTTTGGACAGACATCAGAACTGGAGCAAAACGTGGTTTGGGTACTTGGAGCTTCCTGTGGCCACAATGCTACCCACCACACTGGTGAGTCTTCGGTAGCGCTGGCACTTTGTAGCCTGGCTCCAGCTGAGCTCACATTTAAACCTCAGCATCTTTGTAGATTATTCTTTTTCTCAAGCTTATACACACACTTCACCTAACAGTTAAGATCTGTTTAGATTCACATAACTGGAACAGTGATATTAGCTATGAGTTAAAAGAATGTTTGCTTATAAAAGAAGGAAAACAGTAGTATTGGTGTTTTGTAATAATAACCGAGTTCCTCTAAAAATTTCTACATTTCACCTGCATTATTCTCTCAAAAACCTTATTATAAATACAGGTAATATATAAAGAGAATCAAATGTAACCATAGTAATAAGGAGTGATTCTTTTATAAAGAAGTTGCTA
>NW_011898329.1:3316-3697 GCF_000151845.1 Pteropus vampyrus | reverse complement strand
AAAGAGGCCGTTCAGGTCTATGTAGTCTGCATGTTTCTGTGCTTCTTTTTGCCTCAGTCTCCTCACCTATAAAATGGGATGATAGTGGTTCCTACTCCATCAGGTGAGTGGAAGGTTTAATAGGAATTGTCCATACAAAGCTGGAATGGTGCCGGGTACATAGCAACCGTTGCGAAAACGGCAGGCTCCCTCGGCGCAACGCCCGCGGGGGCTCTGCAGCGCCCACTGCTGGTTCCGCTGCTGCCGTTGCTGGTCATCAGTCCTGGCTGGTATCAAAATCACATGGGGAGCTGTTTAAAACTATTAATTCTCTAGCTTCATTGAGTCAAGATTACCCAGGAGGCTGCGGTTTGGACATAAATATTTAAAAAAAAAAAAAAA
>NW_011898329.1:0-1741 GCF_000151845.1 Pteropus vampyrus | reverse complement strand
GGGTACCTATGCATGCTGTCTGCTCTGCCTGGAAGCTTCCTCGCCTGGCTTTTCCCATGGCTGGCTCCTCCACTTTCTCCAGCTGTGGTCAGATATCGTCTTTGTAGGGAAACAAACCTCTGAGAACCACACCAGTCTCCCCTTTGTACCAGTGCTCCGTAGCCGCCAGGCCTGGCTTTATTTTTCTCCATATCACTTATCACCATCCAATGTGACTCATGTGCATGTTTGCTTATTGTCTCTTCCCTGCACTAAATGTAAGATCTGTGAAGGCAGGAGCTCTGTCTGTTTTGTTGACTCCGATGAATAGTGCCTGGCATGGAGTAACCGCCTAAAAAATACCTGTTGCATGAAACAGTGAATGAATGAACGAACGAATGGGTTTATTCTGATTCCCATTTAGAGAATTTGTATGGACACTTGTTAGCTGCAATGGGCCTTGGGATGGGGTTAGGGTGGGCAGGGAATTGGGGGAGGGTTGAAACCTCATGTCCACTGTGGGGTGCTTTCTGAAAAGCTGACTCTTACTAAGTCCTTTGATACTCTACTCCTAGCTCACTAACAACAACAAGAACTAGTAAATTAGTCTTCTCCAGAGCCCTGGGCGTACTCCTCCTGTTCCTTGCAGCAGGACTAGCAAGAGCCTCTCAGAACCAAGGCCTTTGCTTTTCATTGAGGGAAGCAGTGGGCTCCTGGCATGGCTCAGCCCCTTTGCCCCACAAGCTGGGACTGCCATTCATTTCTAGAGATGCTGAAAGATCCCTTTGTGGAGGCAGAGCCAGAGTCAGCCAGGAAGGCTGCGATTTCCTGTCTGCACAATTAACATCATTATGGAGGTGTAATCTCCCTAATTAGTTTATTTCATCAAGATTTGATTGAAGGCTTTTCTCATCTGCCTCTATGGCCTCTCTCTACCTAAGGCTCATGAATAATAGGAGGTAAGATGGGGCTCCCTCCTAAAGAGACCAGCCCATAAATAAAACATCTGGGCCTTGCAGGAAAGAGGTTGGGAAGAGGGGCTCTGAGTGGGAGTCCACTGATTGATGGAGACAGGAGAGTGTTTTCTTAAGTGAGGCAGGGAGTGATTTTGTCTCTGGACCTGGGCCATAGAGCTTGGCTTTCCTGTGAGAGCGGCCGGCCTGGACATGGGTACTGGTAAACAGGGAGGGAGGGGGCTGTGGTACCAGTCCTCAAGCTCACACTCTTTGTTTATTTATTTTATATATATTTTAATTTCCTACCAGAACTCTCTTAGAAAAAAAGGATAATTTATGCCCCCACAATTTTTTCCTAATAGGTTTTAACAGATCTCTACGTTGTCATATAATTTACCAACAATTTCAATAATTTTTCAGCAATATACAGAGAGAACTGGTTCATGCTCAGTTCTGTCCTTGACTTGTTCAGATTTCAGCTACCCGTCTGCAGATGGAAGATTGGACAAAATATCAGCAACTGTTCTCTATGCTTGCCAGTGGTAGACATTGCTAATCGATCGAAAATGCTGACCTGGAGGGAGCCTACTCATGGCAGTGCCCAGCAACCATTTCCGGGACTTGAAGGTTGATGATACAAGAGAATTGAAACCTACTCATCCCTGGAATCGATGATCCTTTTCAATTTTAAACTCTCCTCTGATGGTGGTGGGAATAAAAACATATCCAGGTGAAGTCTCTCCTCTCAGAGATAAAGGAATTACTAGGAAACCACAGTCTGATTCCAAAATAGCCACCACAGCCCA
>NW_011898328.1:5027-5497 GCF_000151845.1 Pteropus vampyrus | reverse complement strand
ATTTCTTGGAGCAGGTGGTGGACTACAGAATGTGAGGTTTAATGGATTAAGTAAATGAGAGACAGGAGAGCATAGCAGCTAGTTGCTTGGTTCTGAACAGACTGTCTGGGTCTGTGTGGGGTCCTGGCCAAGTTTCTTCATATTGTGTCCTCATTCTTTAGACCTACATGGTCCAATACAGTCACCAACCACCATATGTGGATACTGAGCACTTGAAATGAGGCTAGTCTGAATTGAGATGTGCTGTGAGTGTAAAACACACACTAGATTTCAAAGTCTTAGTTGGAAAAAAAGCTAAAGTAGACCATTAATATTTTAAAGTATTGATGACATTTTGACATAATATTTTGGATATGTTGGCTTTAATAAAATATTAAAATTCCATCTGTTACTTTTTACTTTTTAATGCTACTGCTAGAAAATTTAAATGACTTATATGGCTCACATTTGCAGTTCAAATTATGTATCTG
>NW_011898328.1:0-1807 GCF_000151845.1 Pteropus vampyrus | reverse complement strand
GCTTGCCCAAGTCCTCCAGTCAGTCATGCCCCCAGGTCACTCTGGAGTCGTGATCTGCTGTGTGCTCTCCCTGGCTCCTCTTCACCTCTGTGGGGTTTTGTTTATGTGTATTCTCTTTGGGAAGCCCTCTCATGGTCTTGTCATTTATGCCTGTGCAGAGTAGCCACTGAGAAGTTAACAGCAGAATGAATGAATGAATGAATGAATGAATGAATGAATGAACGAACGAATGAACGAACGAACAAATGAATAAATGAGTATGACAGCCTGGGTTGGACACCAACTAAAGAAAGAGATAGATGGAGAGAACCACAAGTCACTCACCTTCTCTCTTTACTCATGTCTTGTGTTTGAGTCTGTGTAAACAAGGGTCCCAAGAGGTCTTCTGTGCTGCAGCTGGTCTCTGCAGCAATACCCACCCATCGCGGGGCATTGCCCTGGTCATCTAGAACAGTCCTGAGGAGTCCCATGTTGTCCTCCCCCACTGGGCCCAGATTAGCCTACTTATTAGCTTGGCTGACACCACCCAAACCTCTGCTTTCTCCTGAGCACTGGAGTAGATGGGAAAGAAGGGGTTAAAGCCTGCGAGCAGGGTCTGTTGTACAGAGCAGCATCTGGGTCATTCTTCTGATACAAAAGAAATGAAATACAGCTCGCCCAGTTGCCGCTTGCTGCACGAACTCTGCCGTTCTGAGCAGAAGAACACCAGGCAGGCCCCAGGCCGTTTTAATAAGATACAGCAAGATTAATAAGGGAGCAGAGCTCCTCCTAAACATGAGTCTTGTGCACGTTTGTAATGAAACTCAAGGGGTGAAGCAGAAGCAGCAGCAGCAGCAGCAGCAGCAGCAACAGAGGGCTGTGGTGACAGGGAGAGGGCGGCACCAGGGCAGCAGCCCTGGATAAGGCGGGCTCACGAGGCCATCTGAGAGGACGGGTGGCATATGGCAGGGGCCCAAAACCTGCATCTAGCCTGAGTGTGTAGCCGTGCGGGGATGCCCTGAAGTGGTGCGTGGAGTACTTTGTGTGTCCCCTTGAGCACTGCTCCCTAGCCTGGCCAGCTTTGTTTTAGATTGCACAGGGCCTTTGCATGTGCTAGTCTCCTTGCCTCGATCATCCACTCCCGTCTCTGCCTGGGTAAGCTCTGCTCTGCCTTTAGGTGTTATTTCTTGGAAGAAGCCTTCCCACATCTCCAGACTAGGACACAGGTGCTCATTGTCCACTGTCAGGGTCCCACTATCCTCTCCTTTGTGGCACTCGGCAAAGCCATAATTTTATCTTAATTTGTAATCATTTTGCTTGCCTGTTTTTTTCCTCCTACTTTACTAGGTAAACTGGATTTCTCTGCTTGTTTGTATATTCATGTCCGAAAATAATTCTCCCAGCCCTGACTCAGCATCACCTTATGGTTCAAATGCCCATCATTAGCTGACCCCAGTCTTTGTGACAATTAGGTGCAGGTATTTGAGAAAGAATTGGGTTGGATTATTTTGGGATATTGAGTGTATCTTCTAGGATCAGGTGTTCATCCCAGTTCAAACAATGTTTTCAGGAAGGGTCATGAAACAGTGAAGGTGCTTTTGGGGGTGGTTTGGTGGGTTGGACAGGGTGGGTGGCAGGCATATGACCTGATATTTCCACTGCGGTTTCCAAGCCAGAGGTGGGCCATCGCTCCCTTTATCCAGATCTAGCTTATAGCTACCCCCACCCCCGCTTTTTTTTTTTGCTGCTAAAGCAATAGCTTCTCTACCTCCTGCCCTTGACTTTGAGGGCAGGGGTATGTTCTTTATCTGAGCATCCCAAGAGCTCA
>NW_011898327.1:6463-7416 GCF_000151845.1 Pteropus vampyrus | reverse complement strand
AGCTGGCCAGCATCTATATGTGTAAGCAGAGTAAGTCCTCAGTTTTAAAAACAACAAAACTTGCCTGTTCTGTGTGATGTTCTTTATGCTCACACAGTTCCCCCTGCCCAGATCTGCATTCCACTGCCGTGCGTGCTGCGTGTGAGGACCGTAGCTGCTGCTTTGCGCACCAGCACCCCTCGGCGCCCACACCAGTGCCTGGTGGCGCTGTTAATCAACTACTGTTCGTTCTTTCAAGAAACATTTATTGCACACCTACTATACACATAGTCAGTACTGTTTTTGAAACTGGTACTAGAAATATTCTTGAAGTTTGGGAGATACTGCCAGTAAACAAATTAGATCGTTTCAGAGAAGGGTAAGCGCTACGCCATGAACAAAACAGGACAAGGCAAAAGCTGTGGCTTAACATCTTTTGAGAAGTGGCGGTAGCTACTGGCCATTGGTTTGCCCAGGCCTGTCCCAGGAGATACCTATTACTGCTGAAACTCGATGACAGGCAGGGACCTCTCAACGAAGACTGATTGCGAGGAGGAAGGAGCCCATGAGAGATGCAATGAAAGACAGATGCACCTGGAGCATTCGCAAACCAGAGAGGCGATGAGGTGTGCCTGAAAGCAGCGTGCTAGGAGTGGGGGCCTGGGGGCGGGTGAGGCAGGGCGGCCACTGCGGGCCAGAGCCTGGGATCGCGTTCATGACTTCCTCAAGTCCAGAAAGCTCTGGAGGCTCCGGAGGGGCTTGTGTTTTCAGTTAAAACCATTATAATATACATCTGAGAGAGTATCAAATCAAAAATATTTTAGGAAGAAGGAAAGAGATAGAAGAAAAGAAGGGAAGAAAGGAAGGAAGGAGAAAGGAGAGAGGGAAAATCTCAAGAACCAGATGTCCTGATTTATGGGGTTACTAATTAATGTGAAAATGGTCAAGCCACTTATTTGCACTGTGACTTTCTA
>NW_011898327.1:0-1308 GCF_000151845.1 Pteropus vampyrus | reverse complement strand
ATAGCAGATTACCTAGATAATGAATGGGAATTTAAATTTTGTACGTGTCTAAGCTAATATGCCTATATGAATGTCTAATTGATATAAATGTTTGATAGATAAATATTGGACCTATAACATGAAGACATTTGTAAATACAACAAAGCTTTTGAAATTATCCTAAATCTGCCTCCAATGCTTTAATATATTTTCATGAAAAAATAAGAACAGCAAAACAACTTGATAATAAGCATTAATAATAAATTCACTAACTATTTTTGCTTAGATCAGCAGACCCAAGCCAACTCTTACAAACTATTTATGTAGGTAATTTCCGCATTTCACTAGATTGAGAGAATCCTCGAGAATTATTCTCAAACTTCTATATGTCCTTGAAGCAGTCTAATGAAGTAATAACCACTCTCGAAGCTTGTATTAAACTTAATTATCTAGGATTATTGCATTATTTGGAATATACCTGATTGTGACCTTCAAATAATGCTATCTGAAGGAAATAATATAAAATGCAATCAACAGATAAAAATTATATACCTTTCTCTTTATATGATGGCAATTTCTCTTTATATGAATCTCAGAAAAGTATTATTTTAAAACTGTTAACTGGTTATCGCTATGGTCATGATTCTCCTTCTTAACACTAAAACTATCTGTTAGTTTTAACTAGAAGCAAGCTAAGAATTTCAAAAATAAGACTGTCATATCAGCTAGTCATTAATTTTCTTTAGTTTTAAATCAAAGAACATATGAAGTACATTCTTGAATGTATGAAATGCAATTATTAACACATGTGTATTAACATGGTTGCATAATTCATTTTGAGTAATTTTCATTATCTTCGCAGAGGCAAGACTTCAGATTAAATTTTGAAGTATACACTAATAAATGATAGCTCTAGCAACCCAAATCGATGACAATGCAACTTAAGTTTCTAATTTTCTAGAAATGTGACTTCCTGAGAAATTTTTAATCACAAAACTATTAATGCATATATCATTTTGAGTTTGTAGGCTTACTAAATAAAAATTCCTTTTACTTTAGCTTATAGGAATTGACAGATTAGTAAATTGATCTTGACATTATTTTCCATGGATCATGAATATAGACCTACACCAGGAATCCATCTTAAAGTATATCTCCAGATTGTTGACATACAAGATGGAAATTGTCCACACGGGATTCTTGTCCCTTCGTGGGAATATAAATTAGCACGTGTCTCATCAGAGGCAGAATGACTGTTCTCTCACAAACCTTCTCCATTTATTTTATCTTTCAAGCCACCACAGTCCTCTATATCTGTGTTGCCTGGCC
>NW_011898326.1:3796-5566 GCF_000151845.1 Pteropus vampyrus | reverse complement strand
GTTTAAAAGGAATATCTCTGAATTCTAAATATTTTTGTGTTAAAGGGATTAGTTCTCTCTCTCTAAGCACAGATCTCATACATGCTATGATCAATGTTAACAACTTTGACACTTATCTTTTACAATCATAGGCATAATCAATAATCCCACCTCTGAGGAGTTAGTTCATGGATGAATGTTTTGGCCCAGAGTAGAGGTTTCTACTTAGGTTGCCAGATAAAATACAATTAAAAATGAATAATTGTTTAATACATATATGTGCCATGCAATATTTGGGACATACTTATACTAAAAATTTATTCATTTTTTGTCTGAAATTCAAATTTAATTGGGTGTTTTAGGTTTCATTTGCAAACCTACGAACCCTATTGGTTCCCCTTAATCTAAAGACTAAAAACATATATCATCAACATTTAGAAAATATTAGGCAATTATCCAACATCAATGCAGGAGATTTATGCCCAAATAATGTTGACATAGGGATGGGGGTTTTCTAGTCCAGTTTTAGCATGTCATTTGGTCAATTCTAAAAGGTTTTGAGCCAATATTATGTTCGCTCTTTTAATAGTTATAACAGACACTAAGGATTGACCACCCACAAGCTATTCACAATTGCTTGTATCCTTGCAGGGGCTGAGAAGACAGACTTTTCACTTTCCCAGACTGCCTATAGCAAGGAGTGGCCATATTATCAAGCTCCAGTGAATGAGATGCAAGTTGGAGTCACCGGGCAAGACTTCCAGGGAAGCTTTTATAAAAGGGATAGGCTCTGTTCGCTTTCTTCTTTTGATCTTTTTGCTCCCTCTCCATTCTTCCTGTCTGGGACATGCATGTGTTGCCTAGAGGTACAGCAAACTTCATGCAATGCAAGCTACGAAACCTGAAGATGAAAATCTTTGCACTTCGTCAGGAAGGGAAGAAGAGGCGGACTTCTTGTTACCTGAGACATATAATGGGTTGAATGATGACCCTCAAAAGGATATGTCCACATCCTGATTCCCAGAACCTGGAAATGTGAACTTATTTGGAAAAAAAGTCTTTACAAAAAGGATCTTTTTGAAAACAAACAAACAAACAAAAAAACCTTGTAATAAAGATAAGAATCTCAAGATGAGGTCATCCTGGGTTGTCCAGGTGGATCCTAAATCCAGTGACAAGTGTCCTTATAAGAGACAGAAGAGGAGAAGATACAGGGATAAGAGGAGAAGGCCATGTAAAGACAAAGGTAGAGACTGCAGTGATACAGCCACAAGCCAAGAGACACGTGGAGCCACAAGAAGCTGGGAGAGTCAAGTAAAGATTCCCCACAAGAGCCTTCAGAGAAAATGTGACCTTGCTGACACTTTGATTTTGGACTTCTGGCCTCCAGAACTGTGAGAGAATAAATTTCTGTTTTTTTAAGTCACCAAGTTTATGGTAATTTCTTAGGGTAGTCTGGGGGAAACTAATATACTTGTTTATGCCACTCGTCGTGTCTTCTGCTATATGCTTCCACCACAATCTTGAAACAATTGTCCTTGTTTTTCTTTTTTTCTTTCTAAAAACAAATCATAAAAATATATTATATACTAATAAACAGGCTTGGATGAGTCAAATAAAAAGAAGACAAAATATAGTGCAGCACTGTTTATCAGATGGTGAAAATATGTAGATCGATATCTATTTCTAATTATATACTTTCCAATAAATCCTCTCACTTGCTATACCTCCACATTAGTGAATGTGTATATAAATTGCTACACTACCACTAAAAATATATAAATTATAATA
>NW_011898326.1:0-1776 GCF_000151845.1 Pteropus vampyrus | reverse complement strand
CTTCCTTCCTTCCTTCCTTCCTTCCTTCCTTCCTTCCTTCCTTCCTTCCTTCCTTTCTTTCCTTCATTTTGCTTTAGACTAGTAGTCCTCTAATTGTACTTCCTACCGTCATGCCACCAATAGCATCCATATCAATGGAAAACATGTTACCAATGCAAATTTCTCTGGCCCCACCCTGGGCGGACTAAATCAAAAGCTCGGTCTGTCTATTCCAACAAGCTCTCCATTCTGATGCACGCTGGACTTTGAGAACAAGTTTAGATAATGACGTAAGCTATAGATATTTGTAAAATATAATGTGAGATTTCATATATTAACAAAGCTGAAAGATTCCTAAGTTTGTAAAACTCACGTCTCATTGGTTCGTCTTGGAGTCTGCTAATCTCTGCTTCGGAAAGGAGCTCCCCTGAATGGAGTGGTCAAGCTTGCCTACAGGAAAGTGACCAGTGAAGACTGGCAATCTCCCATGCCATAGTACTGCCATCAACATCAAGTTGGCTTTATAACTTCATGTGTCATTGCTCACGATCAAAGCTTTAGTAACAAAAGTTGACACTTGGGCCCAATAAAGTTGGAGAATGGTTGTCTTCAACCAGAATCCTTCCTATTTCTGCTTCCCATTCTTGTATTCCAATCTGCAAGACTTGGCCTTCATCCCAGCTATATAGTCCTATATATTTTTGGAGTAATTAAATTAGTGTCTCCCATATTAGTTAGCTGATGACAGGTTGGTTTTCATAGAGCTTATTTAGTGCATTTGATCTTTGGTCTTTTCGTTCTACCTGACCCATATCTACTGGACTCCTTACCCCAGCCAGCCATGTCAGAAATGCATGTTTTTTGTCCCAAGCGAAACTGGGCAAATCAGGCCATTGTAAATACATCACTCCTTGAAAAATTAACTCAAGGTGCTCAACCAGTGGTGGGCTAGTAACATCAACTCAAACTCTTCTTAAACATCAGAAGGAAGTTCACTCTGCATATCCTATCAGCCAGTTAGCACCTTTGCGTTTTCGCAAGAAGTAAAGCCTTTTTTAGTGCCTATTTGCGTACTTAGTTTTCTGTTCCGAAGCAATAACATCTTGATGTCTTGACATGAGGAGGAATGAGAAGAAGGATGACAGTGTTGATACAAATTTGAATAACCTCATTTACTCAAGTTTAACATCTTTGCATTTTCAAATTCAACTTCATTTAAATAAGAATGTTTATTTCTCTTCTAAGATAAGAATTCATGTACAATGTTCTTAGAAGCCAAGCTTAGTGGGTGGTTTGGAGCCAAGCAGAAAGATAACACAGTAGCATTATCATCCTAAAAACACCTTATTCTTTTTTAAAATTCATGGTAATTTTTATAATATATTATTCACATCATTCACTTTTGTCCATTCATTTCTCATTCATTCATTTAGTGGATGTCTGTTGAGTGCCTCCAATATATGTGCCAGGCTTCGGTTATGCATAATTTAGTTGGAGTGTGTGTTTCCATGTATATGTGTATACATGAGCAAGATGTACTCTAAAAATGCTTTGAATTGTTAACATGCATGTTATTTTATAGTCTCGTGTGAGCATTATTTTTTATTGTTTTACCATTAGGAAAAATGAACCTAACATTTCCAGGCATGTAAAATTAGAAAATCTCATACTCCTAGAAAAGGAACTTTACCCAAGTACTTGTTTTTAAATGTCACTTTAGTGTGTTAAAATGTCAAAGATTCATATTAAGAGGATAAAAGTAAACTTCAAGGCTGCACAAAACAAACAATATTACCA
>NW_011898325.1:2530-3904 GCF_000151845.1 Pteropus vampyrus | reverse complement strand
CACCACTCTGGGCTGGCCTCGCTGGCTGGCCGGTCTGTCCCTACACTCTATGTGTTTCATCTTTGTATAGCCAGAGATGAAAGGTGAGAGATGACTGGGGTGTAATGACGGCCATCAGAGCCATAGTCGGCAGGGCCGTCATCATGGGACGGGAAAAGACCTAGAAAGACTGTCCCCTGCCTAGGGCTACCGCGTCCCCTTGCAAGGCTCACTCTCGTGCCAGCCCCATTTATTCCCATGGGTCTGGTTCCCAGGACACTGTGGCCGGCTGTGCCATCAGGGGAGGGGCAGGCATCACTCTCTAGCCACCAGGGGCTCCTGAAGCGGATCTGTTTGGGGACCTCTTTTCTGAAGCACATTCCTCCCGGGGAGTCCAAGCCGAAACCACCTCAGAGGACACAGCACGAGTGGCCATGTACCAATGTCTCCTGGAACTCAACGAGATGGATTTTACGATCTCTTCCGAGTAATTTCACATCACGGCCTTGGGGAGACGCCATCGCAAACACGGGGGGGTCAGACGCGACATGCGGTTACGAAATTCGCCTCTTTCGGGCGTTAGCACAAGTGCTGTGACCTCCTCACGGGCTGATGGGTGCTATGAACAGTCTTCTCTGGGAGCTGCTCTGATGCTCATGAGCGCACGGTGGCTTGGGAGTGACGTTACGATTCTGCACGCGTGGGCATGAAGTGGGGAGAATCAGCGATCGCGGGGCTGGTCGAGAGGAGAATGGGGATCTGGGCTCACGACGGCCTGAGGCCACCCCCATGCTTCTCGAGAGCATCTCCAGGAAGGAGGCTCGGGAGACGGACTTTCTCCAGATCCCTCAGCCGAGCGCCGCGGGGCTGCAGCTGCTGCAGAGCCTGCCCGGCTGGGAGCCCAAGTCCCTGCGAAGAGGTGACCGTCCACCTTTCTCCCTCCGCAGGCACCCGGAGAAGCAGTGCCCGGTCTCGCTCCTGTTCATTGAAAAAATGCAGCCGGTTCTTCCAGGGACCTGAAATCGGGGGTCCTGTGAGCTAAGGAGCACAGCATAAACCTCGCAGCGGGGTGCATGTGTGTGTGTGTGTGTGTGTTTGTGTGTGTGTACACGTGTGTGTGTCTGTGCACGTGTGCGACAGAAGCAGCTTTTGAGGCTATGCTGTCATTTTCCTCGCTTTTAAGAGACCGAATGTGCCAAATACGGAATTGACTGGGGTGGGGGTGGGCTGGGGTCGGGGGGAGGCGTCTCACGTTCTCCTTCGGCGGCATTGTACTTCGCCACCGTCTCAGCAGAAATGTATTTCTTCCTTTTAGAAATGATTGCGAGCACTTGGCAGCACTCTGAAGTGTGACTCTGTTATTAAGACTGAGTTAATACTTCTTTCCAGAAGAAC
>NW_011898325.1:0-1667 GCF_000151845.1 Pteropus vampyrus | reverse complement strand
GCACAGCACCCGCGCTCACGGCAGGAGTCACCCCCATCAGGGGTTCGGGAAGACTAAACGCGCCACACCAGTCCTAAAGCGCTCCGGAGAGTTCCTGGCACCGGCTTGAGCACTTAATCGATGCAAGCTTCGTATGTACAGCTCGAGTCCTGTTTCCAAGCTGTTAGTGGACCGGTCAATCACACCTCGGTGATGGCCTGTGGTTTGAGGCCGTCCATCCCTCTACTGGAAAGCTTTGCAGCCAACTTATATTCTTAAAGGCAGCATGCGCGTGGCTTGGCTGTCTCGTATCATTATTTCTTCGACTTGCCAGCTGCAGTCACAGAGACGTAGACTACAGCTTACCCCTTGGGGGATTTTTCCCCCCTTCTCTTCACAATTCCCTTTCATAGCAGCACTCCCAGATGAGCTGCTTAGAAATGTCTCTTTGACAATCATCGCATGCCCCTAGGGCCTGGAAGGAAACTCTTAGAGACCTGGGCCATGGCACATGAGCTAAGAATTAACAAGGCTGAAAGCTTGGACCAGATGGATGGACAGACTTGGAAAAAAAATAACCACAAACACCAGATGACCACCGTTTGTAAAAGGCTCTCCCTGAAGACTCTTTGGCGAACACTGAGGACAATGCCAGCCGTCACTCACCGAGGGCTCCCTCTGCACCAGGCCATATGCAGAGTGCATTCTTAAGTGTCCCAGTTAGCCCTTCCCGCAGTCCTATAGAGTCTTTTAAGATCCCTATTTTACAGAGCTGGAGAAACTGAGGCTTTGAAAGGTTGGGGACCTCGTCCTAGTTCACAGAGTTAAAGAGGGAACACCAGCATTCAGATGCCGAGGGCCATGCTTTTTACCACTCTGCTACACTGGAGACCCCTCTTGATTGGTTGGACCTTGTTTTGGGCTCCCTGGAGGCCCCTCGGGACATGGTCAACTCCTGTGCTTTGTGCAATAAGCCTAAGACCACCGGCTCCACTGGTAGGTGGGAGGTCAGCTTTTGGAACAGCGCTGCTCTCTGTCCTGCATACAGCAATATATATCCAGGTCCCTGCCATGGTCCAGATGCTTCTGCAGAGCTGCGCGCTGGAGAGGACCGCGTGTGTCAACTTTGCTGGGCTTGAGGGTGAATCCGGGCTCCGCTACTTACAAGCACGTGATCCTGGGCAAGCTCCTTACCCTTCCTGAGCCTTAGTTTCATCATCTGCAAAATACAGATGACATCCAAGGGCGAGGCAGTGAGCGAGAATCACCTGACACACAGTAGGCTCTTTGTATACAGTAGCTCTTATTATTTATACTTTTAGGTATACGTAATATTATATCTCATTTATATGAACTGGAATTTTGAGATTAATTTTTTTTTTTTTTTTTTTAATGAGGGTGGCTTGGAAAAACACGAGGTGATCTTCAAAGCATCTTTATGCAAATAAGAAAGGAAAAAAAGAGTCAGGCTCCCCCGTCACCGACAGCGCGTCTTCCTTCACCCACTGCCAAGCAACAAAGGAAAACAAAAGACGGTAAAAGCAAGCGGCAGTGTCCCCCTCCACTGTCTACGGGCTCCACCAAGGGGGGACCGAGAGCTGCCAGCTGTGCGCCAGTCGACACGAATCCTGGCAGTTGTCTGAGGGAATGAAACGAGTAGCACGTGGAGTCGTGGTTCGGTTAGGAAG
>NW_011898324.1:4068-4410 GCF_000151845.1 Pteropus vampyrus | reverse complement strand
CTGTTCCTTAAATTTGTTTCTGACATTGTCAATAAGAATATCTAAATTGTGTCTCAGTTATTAAACTAAAGATAGATGTCAGGTTCCTTAGAAGGACCTTTTTCCTATTCTCAAGTACTAATAAAAGGTTAACTGGCAGTTTCATTTCTACACAACAGCTGTTATGAGTTTAATCCCTACCTGTCTCTTCTCACTAATCTCCTCTGAGTATGTTTTTGTAATCATTCTCTTTGTTCAATTTTGTACCCTAAAATTTGTTTATATAAACACATTTATTTCCTCCAATCTCTCCTTCCTTCACATTTTTAATAGCAAATATCAACCTATTGTCAATTATTACCC
>NW_011898324.1:0-2018 GCF_000151845.1 Pteropus vampyrus | reverse complement strand
CCTACTTTGTACTCTGAGCTTCTGGGAAAGGCTTCTACCCGCTGTTACCTTGAACTGGAATAAGCAGGCTAGAAAGTCATTATGTTACTTGTTTTTATTCATCTTTCTTAAATATATGTGTAGCTCACATTTATTTCAATTTTTAATATTAGAAGTGTTTTGGATCTTTACTTAGGAGTTCGGTGAGGTTTTCGTGACCAGAAACATGCCATAGGAACTTAACTCTTATTTATATCAATTAGTCTATGGTACAATTGGTTTCATTATACATGGTTTTGCTTAAAGTCACAGTTTCCAAGGACCCATCTACCTGTGACATTAAGCGAGGACTGTATCAAAATTGAGCAATGAAAAGACTTAGGAGGGAGAGAGTAAAATGGGGAAAGTATTTTTGGTTTACCTGAAATATCATTTTAATAATATTTGGATTATTACATAATAAATAACAATTTGATTATTTTCTAATTTGAAGTACTTTCATAAGCTTCTGAGAGATATTGAGTTTACTGTACAGGAGCTTAAAATTATCAGGTGGCATTTTCTCTTAAAGGTAAGCAATGCTACTCATTTTGACTTGGGAAGGAAGAGGTTGGGGTAAAAAGTAGGAATTTTAGCTAAAAGTCTTTTTGTTGGATCAAGGAGAATTTTTGTTCCTCTTCAGGCTTCAGGAAAAAATAATTTTGAACAGAGTAACCAAATCTGGGGCTGGTGTGTGTAATGTAGGGCAATTGGGTGACTGCCTTCATCTGTGCCACACAGGCTACCTCTTCATCTCTTGTCCTGTCAGCAAGAAGCCAGGAGCTACTTCAGATGCACAGCTATACCCTCAGATTTCCTGCAGAACAGCTTTTGTTTTTCAAAGCACGACTAATTTGGAAAATCTGACACTTATCCAAACTGTATTTTCAATACAGGCTGAGATGAGGACCGCGCATTTATCTTAACAAAACTGTAACTGCATTTCAAATTCCACCTTGCATGGAGTCTCTTTCAATATACACCTAAACAAATAAGGGAACCAAGAGATTTTCCGATTTCCTTTTTTGGCTTTCTTTTCTTTTCTTTTGATATCCTCTACCAAGGCCTTTTCTTGTTAATTTTGTCAGCTAGTTGCTACTTAAAGCCGACATCCACAGAGATGTGTGTATTTGCAGGTCGGCTTCATCAAACATTCATTGTTCAATACTGTGACAGCTGGTAGCAGGCATACATACTCTTTCCTTGTTTGGTTTTCTGATAAAACCTGTCAAGTACTGGTTGACTATAACTGAATTTGTCACCCTCTCAGCAAGGTTATACCTCTTCTTACTATAAAATAAAAACAATAAAACAACATTTCTAACCCCTCTTTGCCACCCCCTCCCAATTCGAGAAGCAAATAGATGAAGAGTGGGTTTTAACCAGACTAACACCAACAAGGATCATTGTCAATAAAAAATCCTCACACATCTAAAATCATAAGTATCACTTTTGTGAGAGCACTTGCTCAGGAGGTGATGGAAGATGTGTTAGAGAAGATCATAGAACAAGAGTACTGGGCTTGTGTGCGGTTCAAACTGAGCATCTGAAATCTGTCGATTCAGGCAACAAAGCATTCCCACCAGACACTTCGTGCCCCAGGGGCCTTCTCTATGAAGATTTTCAACTTTTCAAACTAGCTTACTGGTATGGAAAGGGAAGATGCCCCCAAGAAAACTAATTAAAATAAAACTACTCCATAAGATGTGCAGCTTCTAAAAAGGAGAGGCTACAATGAAGCTGGAGTTTGAATTTCACTTTTAGATGAAACATAAAATGTTTCAGTAGGCAAAGTCATCCTTCAGCAGCTATGAGAGTTCTGTCTGCACTGTATAGGAACTATATTATCTTCATCCAACTAGTTAGATTTCTCTAAGCTTCTGTTTCCTTCCTTCCTTCCTTCCTTCCTTCTTTTTTTTGCATTCTAGAAAATGCGGAAACTAATAACTTCCCTGTTTATATCAAGGGATTATTGTTAATATCGAATGAGTTGATTTGGC
>NW_011898323.1:3539-5686 GCF_000151845.1 Pteropus vampyrus | reverse complement strand
CTGTTGCCTTCTCAGATGATCGGTGCTCTGACAATAAACTCTTTTTCTAAATATCCCAATTTCTGTGTTGGTCTGATACCGGAGAGTGGGGATCCTCTCCTGGAGTATTGTCCAGGTTCTTGATGTTTTGAACAAAGAATTGAGCAAGACATTGAAATACAGCAGAAATGAAAAGCTTTATTAGAAGAGAAAGTTCACTTCCAGACGAGGAAGTGGGCCTGAGCAAGAGAAGCATGCCTCAAAGGCCTGGTAACAAAGCCTTTGGGGTTTTTATCCCTATTTGCTGTGGGCGGTTACTCTTCTTAGAGAAGCGGGCTTCCTTGATTGATAACTCAGATTGACAGGACTCAGTGATTCATCATTTGTTTTCTGTGCATGTTCGTTTCCAGAATTTAGTCTGTTATAATGATATTAATGAACTTCTGGGCATATGCATCATATTATAATGATAGTAAATGAGGCTTAGGTATATTGAAGATGATTGGGGTTTTTGTTGCACAGATGTGAGTGACTGGCTGAAACTAGTACCCAATTTCCTGCTCACTTGTTTCTTTCTGAGTTAACTTTTGTCCCCCAAATGCCTTCTGGCTTGCTTAATTGTAGGTAGACTAGGGCAGACCCCTTCTAGAATAGAATGACCTCAGTGTCTTTGCAGGCAGACCCGAAATCCCCTAACTTTCCTGCCTAACTTTTTTAAGAGCCACGAACCCTCTTATTATTAGTATGGATGTTGAGGGATGGGAGGTCTCTTCTATATTTTCTGTAGCTTCCTGCTGAGAAGGGTCGTAGTCCCTGCCTATTGGGGTTTCATGGAGCTATTTTCCTTTTCTGCCTCAGTCAGGTTGGGGTCTTGGATTTCCTGCTGAAGTGCCTACTCAGTCTCTAGACAAGGAAAAGAAGATACAAACTTGTTATTTAAATCATATATCTATTAATTTCTATTATTGATTTGCCTATTAAGCAAGTAAAGGGAAAGAGGCTTGGTTAATATATTTCTTAAAGAGTAAAGAAGACCTTTGGCCTAAAGTCCCCTCCCTTCTCAGACTCTAAGGGCCCTGTTTGGCCTAGCACCATTTCTGCTAACAATGGGCCGATGACCCTTATCAATAGCCAGAGGATCTGAGTCACCAGTTTTGGGGCAATTATCTGGATTTGAGGGAGAGGGCCTTTTTCCCAAAGAAAAGGAGGAAAGAAAACTTAACTAGGTTGACTAAAAAGATTAAGAACTCTGCAAGAGATATCTCATTTCATTTTCTGCTTAAAGATTAAGAATTTTACAAGTGATGTACTGTATCAGGTCTATTGGCTGAGCAGCACAGGCAGTATGAGTCCCAGACTTGGTTGCCTTCCAATTTCACTAATAGGCTTTTAAAACTCTTTAAGTGAAGGATGCAAGTGAATTTAAAGAAGCATGCTCTTTTCCGCACAGGCACCTTATCGAGTTCTGTAATGTTTCTATATGAGGGCATTTGTAGAAGGAAGTAAAGGAATGATGACATGAGATTGTCCAAACCTGTAAATAATGTTTATAAAAGATTATTTGAGGCAAACTGACGACATATGTTGGAAGGCAAGATCTCAAATGCTCCTGAGAATAAGAGTTTTGCAGTTCTTTTAGGCACTTAAAATTAAGGAAGGAATGTAAAGAAGATTACATGAAGGTAGGGGAAAAGCAAGGCAGAGATTGGATTACAGGATAGTTAACAAAATTATGGCACTCTTGACTGTGGTTAGGGCTTATTTCAAAGGCATGGTAAACTGGATGCACAGAAACAATGGACAGAGCTTGCTTAAGGCAAAGATAAAACTTTTCCTAAAAAGTTATATGCCTAGAGCATGACTATTCACCTTGACCTGCCCATTTAGGAATTTATGATTAGATCACCTTGTAAGGTTAATTTTGTTAGAAACCACTCACCTGCCCACACTAGCCCTGCTCCCCCGCTGCCCGCCCCGCATAGTAAGAATCTTGGAGCCAGATCTTGCTTGCTATACATTATTTAGAAAAAACTTTATTCCCCACCACTCAGTTTGATAGCAGATGTTTTTCCTAAATGCCTTTCTTTATACAACTTCCACAGAGGTGGAATAAGATACTTGGAGGATGGTTAACTCCACTGGTCCAGATTTTTCAATCAGTAGAAGTA
>NW_011898323.1:0-2004 GCF_000151845.1 Pteropus vampyrus | reverse complement strand
GTGTATAAATATTTGCACATGTGTTCAGAAGTAAGCTATTGCTTTTTTTCCTGTTCTTTCCTTTTCCATTTTTGAGATTAGTGTTATAATAATGATTATTGAACTAAATGTAAAGCTCTCTAACTTTATCCAGTCCATTTGGGAATCAAAATTACAATATAGTTGTCAGGTAAACTGGAAAGCTTTCTAGCATTATACAATGCTCTGACAAATTTAGAAAACAATATTTGTGTTAATTAGAGATTTGGTAAAATTCATTGTTAAAACTATGTGTACCTGTTTTCTTGATTATTTTTTACATTTCTTTTATCTTTATTGAGTTCTTCAGGCTTTCTATTACTGTTTGATTTAGTTTGAGAAATGTTTACTCCAATAGAAAAATTATCTTCTGAATCAAGATTTGCATCAATATTTTATTCCATAGCACTTACCTATCTATAATTAAGCACCCCTTTCACTTCCTAGTGCTGCTCAAATGTTTTCTCTTTTTGCTGATCAGACTTAGCAAAGAATATGTATATTGTTCATCTTTTTAAAGATCCAGATTTTAAAATTTATGTTTTAAATTGCTACTTTATTAACTTTTGCTTAAATATTTTAAACTTATTTAAAAATATATTTTGCTTTTCTTTTTTTTGTGGATATCAAAGACTTTATTATTTTTTTCTCCCTAGTTTTTCTAATAAATGTACTCACTAGAAAATCCTTATCTTTCCACATATGAACTATAGACAGAATATTCTTCTTGTTGCTGCTTTGGCAGCACTCTATTAGAGTTATATTTGTGGGGTTCTCATTAATTTCTAGATAATTGTTCTAATTGTTTTTCTAGGGCTGCTATAACAAAGTACCATAAACCAAGTGGCTTAAACAACAGAAATTTATTATTTTATTGTTCTGGAGGTTAGAAATTTAAAACCAAGGTGTCGTCAGGGTTGATTCCTTCCAATTGATTCTGAGCAACAGGTAGGTTTCAAGCCTCTCCTTGGCTTGTAGATGGTCATCATCATCATCTCTTGGGCAGACGCGGTCGTTGCTTAGGTCCTGGCGCATGCTTGGCAAGTCCAAGATGGTGGTGCTCCTCACCATACCACCTGGGGAAAGTTATATAGTGGTCAGCTCAGGGTTGTGAGCACAGGTGGATGTGGAATTTGACTGCCTTTGGGAAGTTGCTTATCACCACCTTTGAAAGCTGAGCCCCATCCCTATTCTGTCTTGGAGGTAGGGCTATAAGATATGAATTGGGAGGGAAGTGGTGGCACAATTTAACACATAACAGTTTTAACCCTAAATTGTTTAGAAAAAATATTCTTTAATTTCCAATGGGAAATTTTTTCTTGTCTTTTGTTTTTTGTCATTGCTTTTACAATCCACAAATCATGTTTTTATGAACAGCAGATATAGTATGAATATTAATACTTATTTGAAATTGATTGAATTTATTTGCAATTTCTTTTTGAAAATCCGTTTTTGATTTACATACTTTAAATTTGTATTGTTTGATCTAGAACACTTTATGATTATTCAGTTGTTTTGATGAATTATTGGAAAGTGAATATTTTCATTTTTCTAAAGTTAGGGTTCTCTGAGCAAAGAAAACCAGGGTCTAGTTTAAAGAAGGAGCCTATGAAGTTAAAGATTGAGTAGATAATTAGAAGCTCCCCAGAGAGATTTAGAGATATCTCTACTTACTGTGTTTGCATTTCAAAGGGGTATCAAACCCTGGGGCAACTATTTACATTGCAAAGGATTGTGAACCACTAGAGTATAAGTGTTTCTCTTTCTTCTAGGAGAGGAGAAGGACAGCATATATATAAATTCCAGGATTCATAATTTCAGGGTTCCTCCTCTGTAACACAAGAATCTTGCTTTTGTGTATGTGCTTAAGTTGCTTTGCTCCAGAAAAGGGAAGAATTAGGGCATGGGGCATCAATATTGTTATGCTGCAAGTTAATAATAAAAATCTGCCTTGACGTAGGAACTTCTTGTTTACATTCAGGATAA
>NW_011898322.1:2400-4901 GCF_000151845.1 Pteropus vampyrus | reverse complement strand
CATTCGTTGGTCCTCCAAAAACGCTGCACCAATTTATACTCCTCTCAACGGGTGTGACAGTCCGTATTTCCGCTCATGCTCAATGACGCTATGGACGGTCCGGTCTCCCTTGACTCTGTACCTGTCACGCCTGCTAACACTGCTCATGTGTCACAGACTTGTACAGGTGACGTGAGTGCATGGCTCAGTGCTAGACGCTATGGGTGGGGGTGGGGGAAGCAGCAAAGGAAAATTAATCCCAGATACAGCTCTTCTACGCCCGGCAGGCAGCAGGCATACTGTAAATATAACACGAGAGGTCAGTATCAAAATAGAATTGACCTTGAGCGTTGCGCCGGTTCACGGGTGGGGGAGATGAGTCTGGCTGGGGCGTCGGTGGCCGCTGAAGTAGAGATGGATGAGAATGCAGAAAAGGACCGAGGTCATTTCGGCGGGAGGGACGAGCGCTGAAAGGGCGGGAGGGGGAGGGGACCAAAGCGACGATTTCAAGAGCGCTGAGGAAGCACCTCGATCGATCCAGAAGTTAAGGGGGAAAAAATAGAATGAGAAATAAAGTTAAAAAGGCGGGTCTGAGTCAGAGGCCAAAGCACCCTAAAATAACAAAATAAGGAGTTTAGTTTTTGTTCTGTAACAGGTGTATGGTGGTTTTGTGTTTTTCTGTTGTCTTTCTTTTTAGTATTTTGACAAATGTAAGACATGCACCGAACTCCAAAAGGTATGAAATAAAACGTAAAGGCCTCTATCTGCTTAACCCTTCCTCCCCCCCATTCCTGTAACATACCATTTTCTTGGGTGTTTTACAGGAAAAAATACAAGAATTGTTTTTACGTTGAATTTAATCATACTGTATGCACTGGACTTCACACACTCACAATTAAAGCACCGTCCGTTCATATCGGCAATTGGTTCTTTTATATCAACTGCATAAATTTCCATCGCATTGTTGTGTCTGAACTTATGAAGCTAGTCACCAAACAATGAACATTTATGTCATTTCCAAATTTTTTTACTAGTACAGACAACACCGCCGTAAGCATCCACGTATGACTATCTTGGGTTTCACAAGTAATTACGTTCTAAAGAAATTTTTAACATTGGAACTGCCAGGCAAATTAATATGTGCCTTTTCTGGTTCAGACAGACATGGTCACATTGTTCTTCCAAAATCTATCAAATTTACAGTCCCATCAAGAGTATGTGTTTTGTATGTTTCTTTACATGGTGACCAGCATTGAATGTTATGCACCTTTATTTTAAAGCAATGGCAGATAAAAAATGCTATCTTCACTTTTCTCCACTTTTAACATTTGAGTAAATTATTTTTTGGTGGCCCGCATTTGTACCTCTTTGTCAGGGAAATTCTTGTTTAAATCGTTTGCCCCCTTCTCTATTGATTCCTGGTTTTTCATTTGCTTGTGAATTTGAGTGGGATCTTAAAATTATCAAAATCAGCTATAAATCTTGTCATAATTTGTTTAAACTTATGTTATTTCTTGCGGTAAGTTATTTTGATTTTTCTTTAGTCAAATTTAACAAAGTTTTATTTATGGCTTTGTAGTTTAACATTCTGCTCGGAAGAAATTTTCTCACTGCAAGATTTTAAATTAGTTCATCTACGTTTTCTTCCACCGATTTTGTAGTTTTTCATTTTTTACACTTAAGCCTTTGGTCCATCTGGAATTATTTCAGTGTGAGGAGGGAAGGGAACCCAGGTTTGCTTATGAGCAGGAGAGTAAAATGATCAGAGCCAAGTTTTAGAAATATAAATCTGGCAGCAGCTTATAATTTAGAAGGCAGAAGAATCAGGATACAGCAAGAAAACCTGGCAATTGAGATAATACAGCACGGGCACTGAGGACTGGGGAGAAGGCTGCGTCCACACCGTAAGCGAAAACCCAGGGTTTTACAAGCGTAATCCACGGAATGTTCCTCCCGAGAGATTCTCCACAGACTGAGGGGATTATGTCTTCACAACCATCGGGAAAAGCTGTTCACCATTTCCTCACTTGGAAGTTCACGGTATACAGGAAAATTTTAAACTGTGCCAAGAACTGCATTAACAGCAATCAACAACAATAAAACATAAATACTTTCCTACTCGATATTTCGTAACATTATTTAAGCATAGAAAACATCTGACCTGGAGCACCTACAAACATGACATTAAACTCTTCCAATTCGAAACTCTGAAAGGTAAGATTTATGCCCAGAATTGCCTAATGCACAGGGTAGATGTATTATAAATACGTGGTAAATGAATGATCTTTGAAGTGAGATAGGCATGGTGGACTGAAACCCCAGACCTTCCTTTCAATAAACTAGATCACCTTGGGCAACTTAATGCCCTTAAACCTACTGTTTTAACCTATAGGATGGAAAATGCCAACCTCACAGGCGATGTTGATAGCTGAATGAACCAGCCAATCACCGTGAGAAAGTTCTATGGCAAAGGCTGCTCTCTTCAGTACTCCTGTGCAATTAGCAGTGTAGAACAATGTATA
>NW_011898322.1:0-695 GCF_000151845.1 Pteropus vampyrus | reverse complement strand
CACGCTCACTTAAATTCAAGTCAATAATCTTCTGCTGGGTGTAAGGCAATTTGCTGCAGGCGGCAGACACAGGGAACAGGCCCGCTCTGCTCCAGGGCGCGTCACAGGAATGGGGATACACCCCACGGAAGGGAGAGGCAACTGGCTGTGAAGCGGGAGAGCATCAGGACCTTCTAACCGACCCACGAGGACGCACAGGCCCGAAGCAAAACCCAAGCACAGAAATCTCCCAAGGGAAGGGCTCAGTCGCGGGAGTACGTCAAAGGCCATTAGGACAAACGAACATCTGCATCATAGTGGGAGAGGAGCAAACGGAAACAGGTTTCAAAACCCAGCCCCGCTTACTTGCTGTGGGACCCTGGCAGCTATCAACACTCAAGGGGGAGAGGAAAACCAGCCACTGCCTGTGTCTCAGGATGAGTGTGTGCAGCTTTAGAAGTGTCAAGTTTGCTCTTGAAGGACAATCTTTCTGAGAAGCTGCCCAGATGTGGTTTTGGGCTCCCACACGGCATCCAAGGATCTCGCGCCATCTGCCGTTCAGAGCAGGTACTCCAACGTAAAGCGAACCTAATTTTTGCAAAATGAAAACTACTGATGGTGACCTTTGATACAGTGAAACTGTGGTGTGGTGCTGGCACCTGAGCAAAGTGATACATCTGTGGGCATCAAAGAGAAATCCAAGAAGCCGATCAGAC
>NW_011898321.1:1652-3905 GCF_000151845.1 Pteropus vampyrus | reverse complement strand
GTTCGCTTAAGGGCCAAACATTAGTCAAGTGAGTTTATAGGAACAATTAATCAAAAAGTTTAAGCAACTGATTTTTTAATAGTTGAGAAAACCTTACTTAGCAGATTGGCTTTGGCTTTCCCAATAGCAAAGAAATAATTTTAGTGAAGTTGAGGGAAGGAGACCACAAGATAGAATGAACCATATCATGATCATCATGATCGTGATGATGATGATCATCATTTCACAAGCATGATGCTTTCACATAATTATTACCACTTCACAGAAATCTTGTGAGGTGTGATTTTTGTTCTCATTTTACAGAGGAGGACATCAGGGCTACAAGATGTTAGGAAAACCATCCAATGTAAGTCTTATAACCATGATTTAAATGCAAAGTTTTGGACTCTAAATCCTATTGTAGGTCCAGCACTCTTTTTGCTGTGTCATTTGGCATCACAATTTGATTAGTGTCAAAAGAAAATATGAGCAATGCTAGAATATAAACAGGCGAGTAGACAAATGCCCAGATTATTATAACTTGCCATCACAATTCTGGATATGATCATTACACTTATACTGGAAAGACAATATAACTTGTAGAGTTGATAGATTAATAAATGTTCTCTTTTTTGTAATTTTATGTATTTTAAATAATTTTTTTATTTTTCAAATACAGTTGGCATACAATATTATATTAGTTTTAGGTGTACACATAGTGATTAGACATTATATAACTTACGAAGTGATCATCCCGATAAATCTGGTACCCATCTGATGCCATAGGTAGTTATTACAATATTATTGACTATATTCCTTATGCTATACTTTACATCCCCATAACTATTTTGTAATGACCAATTTTTACTTCTTAATCCCTTTACCTTTTCGTCCATCTCACCGCGCAAGTCCCCTCCTATCTGGCAACCATCAAAATGTTCTCTGTATCTATGAGTTTGTTTCTATTTTGTTAAATTTGTCCTTTAGATTCCACATGTAAGTGAAATCATGGCATTTGTCTTTCTCTGTCTGACTTACTCCACACAGCACAATACCCTCTAGGTCCATCCATGTTGTTGCAGATGGCAAGAGTTCATTCTTTTTCATGGCTGAGTAATAGTCCATTGTATATATGTACCATCTCTTCTTTATCCATTCATCCATTGATGGACACCCAGGTTGCCTCCATATCTTGGGTATTGTATACAATGCTGCAATGAACATATGAATGCATATGTCCCTTCAAAGTAGTGTTTCGGGTTTCTTTGGATAGAAGTGAGATTACTGGGTCCTTCTTTGTCACTTGTTATAGCCTTTATTTTAAAATCTATTTTGTCTGAAAGAAGTATTGCTAGTCCAGCTTTGTGTTTGCTTCCATGTTCATGAAACATCTTTTTTCATCCCTTTACTTTCAGTCTTTGTGTGTCTTTTGATCTGAAGTGAGTCTCTTGTAGGCAGCATAGGTAAGGGTCTTGTTTTCTTATCCATTCAGTCACCCTATCTTTTGATTGGAGCATTTAATCTACTTCCATCCAAAGTAATTGTTTATAGACATGTAGTTATCGCCACTTTATTATTTATATTTTTATCTTTTTTTCCCTCTTTTTCTTAAAGAGGAAAAAACATTTTTTGTAATACTGGCTTGGTGGTAAACTCCTTGATGGTAAATTCATGTTTGGGAAGCTCTTCGTCTGTCCTTCAATTTTAAATGATGGCTTTGCTAGGTAGAGTAATCTTGGTTGTAGATCCTTGCTTTTCATCACTTTGACTATTTCCTGCCAATCCCTTCTGGCCTGCAAAGCTTCCATTGAGAAATTGGCTGACAGTCTTATGAGAGCTCCCTTGTAGGTAGTTGCTTTTCTCTTGCAGCTTAAAATTCTATCTTTGTCTTTAACCTTTGGCATTTTAATGAGGACGTGTCTTGGTGTGGGCCTCTTTGGGTTCATCTTGTTTGGGACTCTCTGTATTTCCTGGGTTTGTATGTCTATTTTCTTCACCAGGTTAGGGAAATTTTCCACCATTATTTCTTGAAATAGGTTTTCAATTCCTTGTTCTCTCTCTTCTCCTTCTGGTACCCCTGTGGTACGAATGTTGGTATGCTTGTTGTTGTCCTAGAGGCCCCTTAAACTATCCATATTTTTTTTGGATTCTTTTTTCTTGTTGCTGTTTTTTTCTGCTACCTTGTCTTCTGAATCACTGATTCGATCCTTTGCTTCCTCTAATCTGCTGTTGATTCCTTCTAGTGTATTCTTCATTTCAGTTATTGTATTCTTC
>NW_011898321.1:0-314 GCF_000151845.1 Pteropus vampyrus | reverse complement strand
AACCATAATGACGTGTTACATCTAATAGTTATAGGACTATAATGACAAGCAAGATATAGAACATTTCCATTAACCTCTTTTTAATTATACTGTTCTCTAACTCCGGCTCCTGGTAAACACTGATCTGCTTTCTGTCCCTATAGTTTTTTTTTTTTTTTTAACGCCTACAGCACCTGGTCTTCCTAGGTGGTCTCCCATCCAAGTACTAACCAGGTCCATCTCTGCTTAGCTTCTGAGATCAGACGAGATTGGGCTTGCTCAGGGTGGCATGGCCATAGACTCTGTCCCTATAGTTTTGCCTTTTCCAGAATGTT
>NW_011898320.1:4179-5265 GCF_000151845.1 Pteropus vampyrus | reverse complement strand
TGGGATGAGTGAGGAAAGGGGAGAAGCAGTATCATAAGTTTGAGAAGAGTGCTCCAAGCTGGAAGGAGAAGGAAGGATTCGCAGCTCACGGTCAACAAAGAGCCCATTTTTTTCTTTTGGAGACAAATAGAGGGGTTTT
The DNA here is from genome assembly GCF_000151845.1 of Pteropus vampyrus. Lineage (NCBI taxonomy): Eukaryota > Metazoa > Chordata > Mammalia > Chiroptera > Pteropodidae > Pteropus > Pteropus vampyrus. The sequence continues at coordinate 5,126 of NW_011898320.1, read as the reverse complement.
TGGATAGAACGTACTTCATATATTGCTTTGGAGTTTCATTCCAATTGTGTTTAATCGAAATCCTCTTGATGTATAGCAGACTACTGAGCACTAATTTTAGTTTCTATTGTCATTGGTAAATTCCTCCCCTTTTCTGTTATTAAAATTGGACGAAGAGATTGATAATGTGTATCTTTCTACTTTCACACTAGAAAATTCTCTTTTATTTTGATTATAATTTATATACATATGAGTATTTTAATTTAGTCTGTCTCCATGAGCCGTTTCATATTAAGAAAACATATAAATATAGAACATTTAATTAATAAATAAATTAATTTATTTATTCCCAGTTTTTTTCCTTTAACTTTTGAAATTTATATAACGTTTTAAAAAATGCAAGTTGTTTTCATTATTGTATTGATAAGGGCATATTGACTTAAAAACATTTAGCATCTGAATTTATTTAACACCTTTTATCTAATAATAGTATCAGCAGGCAAATGTTTGATTATGACTTCGTTTCTCACATAGTCTGCTTATGCTATTTTGGTCTTTAAAATATCCTACTTTAAATAAATAAAAGAAACCAACATCTTGCAGTGATTTCCATGTCACCTAAAGCTGAATGGCTCAGTATTGTGAATTCTGAAATAGTCATTGAGATGTCTGGCTTCACTTTGGTTTTGCTACTGACAAACTTCTTGACACCAGGCAATTCTCCTTACCTTTCTAAGCTTTAATTTCATCTTCTCATTGGAAGAAAAAAAACGAGAAAATATTAGAGTAAATGATCTTAAAGTTTCTTTTCAACTCTGTTACTCAAGCACTTCTATAAGTGCTGAAGTTTGTTCCAGGTTATAAGATAAGCTAGCAATAGAATTGGAAATAAAGCCCCCAGGATATATCTTTAGCTATAATCAGATGACCTAGAGAAAAGAGAGAAATTTCATAAGAAAGAGAGAGTA
>NW_011898320.1:0-709 GCF_000151845.1 Pteropus vampyrus | reverse complement strand
AAATACCTTGAGGCTGAGATTCAAATTATTTGACTAGTTCTCCAGTATATTTAAATTTGAACATTTTATTTTCCCTTTTATTATTGTTCAGCTGAAGCTACGCTGATGTCTCTAAAAGATCATCTTTCATTCAGCCACTTAAAAAGAATACCCTAAATAAGTGTCGTTTATAATCATTAGGGCAGAATTTTTCATTTTTAATCAAATTGATAATTAAACTCTTAAGATTATCATGAAGTTAGTTTTTCTTATAGAACATAACACACCTTTGAAGAGAGATGCATATGCATGCTGTCATAAGTACACAGACCATACAGGAGTGAGTAAATTATTTAGAAACATATATATGCATATACCTGCCAAAAAATCTGGGACAAATTTAATACACCACTTTTTTTACTCCCTACAAGTTAAGATGGTTTTTATATTTATAAAAATGTGAACAATGATAAAAATAATAGTATGGAATTTAAATATCAGAATCCAAAAAATAAAGTTTTATTGGAACATGGCCTGCTCACTTATTTATGAATTATTCTTGACTCCTTTTATACTATGACAAAAAAGTTGAGTATGACCCACAAATTCTAAAATACTTATTATCTGACCCATTGTAGAGCATGCTTGCTAATCTCTGATATAAAACGAATACTAACTCTACCTATATGTGGCTCCCTTTGCTGTGCTTTTTATACCTGCAGCCAGTGGC
>NW_011898319.1:801-3922 GCF_000151845.1 Pteropus vampyrus | reverse complement strand
ACAGCGGTCCAGCTGTGCCTCAGCAGCAATTCAAATGCCACATGTACTGCTGCACCAAAACATTTTAATTATTTTTATTTCTAGTACATATTCGTCACATCACAAGAAGAGAAAAACAGACTTTAAATGCCACACTTTTAAGGCACACTGGAATTGAAATATTTGTTACTGAATTAGCTGGCAAAGCTTTTTGCTTCGAATGCAGTGACAACATAGCTATGCCAAACGAATATAATGTATGTGAACAATATCAGACTAACTACTCATCATAAACATCCTCAATTCACAGTAAAACAATGGTCAGAAAAATTAGAAGATTTAAAATGAAATCTCATTGGAGCAGAATTTCTTAACAAAAATAAATGATGAAAATGAGGCTACAACTAAAGCAAGTTTTGACTATCCAGATATTCAGTTTTTATTTCTGACCCAAGTAAATAATTTACCAGTGATGAGTTAATTAAATCATGTTTATTGTAGCAGCCAAAGAAATGTGTCCAGAGGGGAAAACCTCGTTTAAGATTGTTAGACTGGGCAAGAACAGTTGCTCAAAGAGCTGAACATAATGGGAACAACGTTATAGGTCAACCGAAATATAAGGGAAATGATTCTGATTAGTTTTATTTGGCTCTTGAGACCGGGAGACTTAGGAGTTTTGCTTCGTACATAGAAACAGACACGGAAAGGCAGCCAAAATGGGAAGACAAAGACGCAGAAATCATATGAGAGAACAGAACAGAGATCCAGGTATAATGGAGTCAGGCAATCTGACAGATGCAGAGTTCACAACACTGGTTATAAAGATGCTCAATGAACTTTTGGGAAGTGTAGATAAATTCAGTGAGAACTTCAACAAAGATAGATAAAAACCATGGAAATGGAAAATTATAAAAGGAAACCGGTCTATTTCAGAACACATTACCTGAGAAGTATATTAAATGGAATAAACAAAGGAATAAACAAAATGAATAAAGAAAAGGATCAAATGCCCTATCTAGAGGACAGGAAAGCCAAGGACATGCAATCAGAATGGCAAGAGATAACATGCCAAGACTATAAAAATAATTTAAGGAGCATATGGGACACTATTAAGGGTCCAAATATCCATCTGATTGGCATAACTGAAGAAAATCAAGATGTTGAACAGTTGTTTGAAGAAATGATGGAAAACTTCCCTAACCTGGTGAAGGAAATGGACATAAAACCCCAAGAAGCTCAGAGAATCCCAAAAACCAGGGATCCAAAGAGGCCCACACCAAGACACATCATAATTCAAATGCCAAAGGTTAAATAGAAAGAAAGAATATTAAAAGCAGCAAGAGAAAAACAGATAGTTACCTATAAAGGAACACACGTAAGACTGACAGCTGATTTCTCAAAAGAAACTATGCAGGACAGAAGGGCTTGGCAAAAAATATTCGACAGGATGAAGACCCAGGATATACAACCAAGAATACTTTATCCAGCAAAGCTATCATTTAGAGCTGAAGGACAGATAAAGAGTTTCCCAGACAAAAATAAGCTAAAGGAATTTATCACCACCACGCCAGGATTACAGGAAATGCTGGAGGGACTTCTTTAAGAAGAAAAAACACGTATCAAAAAAAGGTAATAAAGAATGGTAACAACTACATTCCTATCAATAAATACCTTAAATGGAAAAGAATTAAGTGCTCTAACCAAATGACAGAGTGGCTAAATGGATAAGAAAACAAGACTCCCACATATGCTGCCTAGAAGACACACTCATTTCAGATTAAAAGATACCCACAGACTAAAAGGAAGGAGATGGAAAAAGATACTGCTTTGATGGACCTAGGAAGTATTTAAGTCAGACAGAGAAAGGTAAACACTATATGATTTCACTTATATGCGGAATGTAAAGAATAAAAAGAAACTAATCAAAAACAGTCTCACAAATATAGTGGATTATTTGGTGACAGACAGAGGGGAAAAGGGTTTGGGGGGCTGGGAGAATGGGGTGAAGGGTTAAAGAAGTACAAATTAGCAGCTTATGGACGGTCACGGAGATGGGGAGCACAGCATAGGGAATGCAGTTAGCATTAATATGTTGGCTAGGCGCAGGGTCAGGAGAGGGAGGGAGCAATTGAGGGAATCGTTTTACAAACTATATAGATGTATAACCGATGTACTGTATGCTTGAAACTAATTAAAATAAGTAAATTAAAAAAAAAGAATGTCAAAGAATAAATGAGATGACAAAAATTACCAGTATCAGGAACGAAGGAGTAGGTATCACTACAGACTTGACAGACATTAAAAAACAAAGGAATACTATGAACAACTCTAGAAACATAAATTTAAAAACTTATATAAAGTGGATTAATTCTTTGACAGTTACAAACTACCAAAACATAACCGAGATTAAATAGATAACATGAATAGTTCTGAAATTGAATTCGTAGATTAAAAACTTCCAAATATATAATCTCCAAGCCGAAAGATGTCACTGGTTGATTCTACCAAACATTTAACAAAGAAATAACATTAATTCTACACAATCTCTTTCTGAAAATAGAAGAAAAGGGAACACTTACTTCTCAACTCATTTTATAAGGCCAGAATTGTTACTACAAGACCAGGACAATACCAAAAAAAAAAAAACAACCCCTATGGGTCACCATCCCTTAAACATGATTGTAAAAACTCTCAAAAAAAAATCAATAAATCCAATCAAACAATAAAGAAAAAGAATAGTATACTACTTACAAGGGAGATTACTCCTGGGAATGAAAGGCTGCTTCGATATTTGGAAATTAATCTAATCTACTATGTTAAGCATAAAGATGAAAAAAAAAAAAAACCATAATGATCAACACAGAAAAGCATCTGACAAAATACAACATCCAATTGTGATAAAACTTTCACAAACTAAAAATATAAGGGAACTCATAAAATCCTCTCCCCTATGATCGTGAACAAGGCAGAGAGGTTTGGTGTCACCGCTTCTGTTTAACACGTCTGAAAATCAGCCAGTGCAGTGAAGCAAAGGGAAAAAAGGATATAGATCAGAAAGGAAGAAATAAAACTGACCCTATTCACAAACAACATATTCGTCTGTGTGGAAAATCCTAAGAAATATGCCAAAAAACAAAAACTT
>NW_011898319.1:0-331 GCF_000151845.1 Pteropus vampyrus | reverse complement strand
AACAAGGGTTGAATCTGGGTGATGGTTCCAGAGGGGTTCATTATTTTATTATTACTTTTGGCTATGTTTATAAATTTCCAGAGTAAAAACTTAAGGGGAAAATAAAACCTGATATTTATTTTGTAATAAATAAATAAATAAATGATATTTATTTTGTAAAATGTAAGTAAAAACCTAAAAATAAATCTATGGAACAGGAAAACATTAAAATATTACTATTATCTCTGTATCCTGTCGTTATGGATAATTAGATCTTTTTCTTTACACTTCGTATATTTTCTTAATTCTTTACAATATGCAATCATTGTTTCTATAACCAGAATTCGAACTA
>NW_011898318.1:1608-3991 GCF_000151845.1 Pteropus vampyrus | reverse complement strand
TACACAGTAAAGGAAACCATCACTAAAACGAAAAGACAATCAACTGAATGGGAGAAGATATTTGCCAAAGATACATCCGATAAGGGGTTAATATCCAAAATATATAAGGAACTCATATAAGCTAATACAAGCTAACACCAAAAAATCCCAAACAATCCCATTAAAAAAAGGGTAGAGGACCTGATAGTCATTTCTCTAAAGAGACATAGGGATAGTGAATAGACATATGAAAAAATGTTTAACATCATGAATCACCAGGGAAATGCAGATTCAAATTACAGTGAACTATCACCTCACGCCTGTCAGAATGGCCATCTGACAGATGAGGTTATATTTATTTGCAATAAATCAACAAGCAACAAGTGTTAGCGAGGATGTGGAGAAAAGGTAACCCTTGTGCACTGTTGGTAAGATTGCAAACTGGTGCAGCGACTGTGGAAAGCGACATGAAAGTTCCACAAAAAATTAAAAATAGAACTACCATATGATCCAGCAACTCCATTTCTGGGTATTTATCCAAAGAAAACCAGATCACTAACTTGTAAAGACATATGCAACCCTATTTTAATTGTGGCATTATTTACGATAGCCAAGATGTGGAAGCAACATAAATGTCCATTGACAGACAAATGAATAAAGAAGATGTGATACATATAGACAATGGACTATTACTCAGCCATAAAATAGAATGAAATCCTGCCATTTGTGACAACATGTATGGACCTTGAGAGAATTATGCTAAGTGAAATAAATCAGAAAGAACAGGACATAAGATTTCACTTAAATATGAAACCTGAAAAATAAAATAAACGAACAAGCAAAACAGAAACTGACTCATAGGTACAGAGAACATTTTGATGGTTGCCAGATGGGACGGGGGTTGGGACGGTGGGTGAAAAAGGTAAAAAGGATTAAGATGTACAAACTGCCAGTTATAAAAACAGTCATGGAGATATAAGGTACAGCCTAGAGAAGAGTCAATAATATAGTAACAACTATGTATGGTGTCAGATGGGTGTTAGGCTTATCTGGGCACTCACTTGTAAATTACACAAATGTCTAATCATTATGTTGTACACCTGAAACTAATATAATATTGTATGTCAACTGTAATTGAAAAAAAAAAGTATTAAAAAAAGAGGCTGTGCCAAAGTGACAACTCACAGAAAACAGCTGGACCTCAGTGATATGCCTCTGACCTCTAGCACTAAAAGAAGGAACTTAAAAAATGTAACTATATAATCATTGTGATAATGTATGCTACTCAGTGCATAACTTTTTAGGAGTTTGGAAGAAGAAATAGGCAGAGATGACAAAACCCTGCTTTTCCACGTTCCGGTCCACTTTCTAAGGGGAGGGTACTTATGTGAGTTTTAAAATGAGGGCTAAGGCAAAACCTTTCCTTCATGATACACTTGTACCAGTACATTGTTTCAGTACATTCAGTACAAGCTGCTTGCTCAAGTGGTGAATCTGAAAGACATAGTCAGTACATAGCAAAGCTGTATCTATCAGTCTGGGACCGAAATGCTATTCTTTGTAATGTTAAGCTAAGAGATCATCCAGGTGTCTCAAAGTCAAGAGAGGTGTAATGATGAAGGCGACTGAGTTTAAGTCTTCTCTAACACATGTCTGCCAGAAAGGGAAACTCATGATGCATATGAAGCATATTTAAACAGCATTTCCAAATGCTGAATAAACAAAAAGAAATACTTTCCAGCTCTCGTTATTTCTTACAATTGTATGTGAATCAACGATTACCTCAAAATAAAAACTTTAATTAAAAAAAAAAGTTCAAACAGATGACAAAAAAAAAAAATAATAATGCCGTGGCTAGGTATCTCTGGAGCTAAATCTTTGTATAGCTTTTTGAGGCCTCCTTAAGATAAGCTCCCTGAAGTAGAACTGCTGGATCGAACGGTTTTCAGATTTTTGCATCCATGTTCATGAGAGATTGCTCTATAATTGTCCTGTTGTCTCTTTTGTCAAGTTGCATTGGTTTTGTAAAAAGAAAAAAAGAATAAGATCAATAGATTGTATCAACATCGACTTCTTATTTGTGATATTTATTGTTCTATAATTATAAAATAATATGCCATTTAGGAAAATCCAGTGAAGAGTATGCAAAATTTCTATTCTAACTTACAACTGTATGTGAATTATAACTGTTGCAGAACAGTTAAAAAAGTTTAATGTCTTATGACTGAAAAAAATAAAACTCTTAACCTTCCTGGCTTTTAAGGAAACTTCTTTATTTTGATAATGGTCATTGACCAAAAAAACAAAACAAATAACTCTACAGTAATTTAAAAAATATCTCCTTTAAAATCAGAATCAAGATAAGGATAAGCAATAGCCTTACTTTTGCTCGACATTGTACTGA
>NW_011898318.1:0-1213 GCF_000151845.1 Pteropus vampyrus | reverse complement strand
GCTCTTCCTAATAATGAGACAGCTGTGTGGAAGGTGCTCTAAAGTCATTATTTAAAGTCATTACAATAACCTTGCCAAATAATTATTATATAATATTCTCTATATTTTTACATTGTATTTATAGATATAGTTTGTAAAATAGATGATTGATGTAGATGAGGACCTTACGCCTTAGGGAGGTAAAGCGACCTGCCAAGCAGCGGTCAGTGGCAGAGCCAGGATCAAAACCCGTCCCTTTGCACGTGCCCTACCTATCACTGTAAATGCACGTCTGCCGGCTGCCACTTCAGCACAAAAGTCTGACACCAGCATGGGCCCCTGGGTGCCAAGGTACCCAGGGGGTCACAGAAGCATATAATCTACTTCCTTTTCTTTAGAAATCTTCTTAGGTCCTGATAATTTTATTGATTGTTAAGGGGTAGGGACTGGGAGTAGATGTGGGTCAAATTTTTATTCTATCATCTTCTTCTATAAAAAAGCAGTTACTTTCACAAACACTTTCTTGATTACATATGAAGCTAGTATTTGATTCTGAGCATACTTTTAAAGAATGTTCTTGTTGATGGTGGTAATCTATTTGTTCAATGTTTGCACCTCAATCTGTGAGAGTCTGCCATCTAGTGGCTGAATGCTGACATTACTTTCCCCTTGGAGTTTGGTAGAGAATTTCGGAATGTTTCTCTTAGAAACAGAGACGATTAAGGGGGATGTACGAATAAGCAAAATTTTCCTATTAAAAAGTACAAATTTAAATATGCACAGAGAACTAGGTCACAGGAGAATTAACAACAAGTTAAGTACCAGTTTCCTGGTGCTATTGACTCTCTAATGATTAAATTGTCTATGCTTTTCTAAAAACATCTGAATACTTGTGAGACTAAGAGGTAATGAGTGCCTAGCAGGTTTCAACCATGAAAAGACCTAGTTACAGTTTGTTATAGGAATCATCTCACATCCAACAAGCAGACTTTCCCTGATGAGGAGAAAGGGTGGGCTAAACAGATTCTGCCTTGACCAGAGAAGAGGGTCTGTGCCCGCTGCAGCTCTCAGCTGTGTAGTCAGTGGACAAATGGACAATAATGAGTGCCGCCCGCTGCGGGGCAGGCTGCCTGACAGTATAGGGCTAAGAAGTAGATGATGTGTGTGAAATTTTGTTTCCTGTGAATTTTAAAGTATAAGATTATTATTTTTTTAATGATAGAAGTTTGGATCA